>NC_051392.1:14557078-14559578 GCF_015228065.2 Penaeus monodon | reverse complement strand
GTGTGTGTGTGTGTGTGTGTGTATTACATATATGCATATATAATATATATATATATATATATATATATATATATATATATATATATATATATATATATATAATATATATATATATATATATATAGTTATATAATAACAATTTCATTATATTCAATAATATACAATTGATTAATGTAGCTTGATGGATCTACGTTATATAAAATCAGCATAAATAAAGTTACGAAATCGAACATGCATACTGTATAGTTGAATAGGACCATATATATGTATATATATGTATATATATATATGATATATATATATAATTATATATTATATATTATATATATATATATAGTATATATTATATATATATGTATATTTTGATATATTTATTTATATATTTATATATAAATTTTATTTATTATATATATGTATAAATGTATTAAGATGAAAATTAAAATTAAATAAATAAAGTTATCATAATAAAATATATATATTATAATATATAATAACTATAATTATATAATAATAATAATAATAATACATTTATATATATATATAATATATAAATACTTTATAAGTATATATTATATATACATATATATGGTATACTATATTAAAAATCACTATATAATAAAGTATGAAAATCTTGAACATGCATATTATATTTAGTATACATAATATTGAATCAGGATCACATTAGACAGTAGATATATATATATATATATATATATATATATATATATATATATATATATATATATATATATATATATATATATATATATATATATATACATATGCATATACTATAAGTACATTTCAAGATTACATCAGTACAGATCAAGAGTCAAAATCCTGTATTAAAAGTCTTTTGGGCGTATGTTTCTTATTAGCGTTGGAGATACTTGTGTAAACTAAAGGTGTGCTAAGCTAATAAAGATTAGATGTGTAAAATGTTGCATTCAATTGTCAGAAAAAAATCAAAGATGGAGGACCTCCGCCAACGGCCCACATAAAATCTTGAAATTCGAATGTCTATATCAGTCGTACATGGATCGGCTTACCGTATCTTTGTGTAAATTAAATAAATGAACCATTTAACCAAATATCATTAACCAGTAAAGTGGACATAACTCTGGTTTCTCCGTTCGAAACACCTTAAATAACAAGGATGGGGGGGGGTAAAAAAATAGATAAAAAGATGAATTAACACAAATAAAATATAAAAATACAAAGAAGAACGAGAACGATAAAAGGTACATTTCACAGAATACTGCGGTAAAGTGCGGAAGTATAGAATGGAACTTAGGAAGAAAATAAAACAGAAAGGTAAAAGGATACCACGAAACTCCATCCTTCTATCATAAAACATCTACAAGCGCACGGACAAACAAACTGTAAGCTGAACAAGAGTACCACATTATCTTGTTGGGCGCAGAACACCGTAGAGTCAAGAGTTCCTGTGTGTAATAACAAGCAAGTAGGTGGATGGTCACAGTCTACGGATTTTACGCCCGTTTTCACTAAACCCAAAGGATTTTATCTAAAGGATTTTTGTTACAATTATTTTTCCACTGTTGTAAATATTAATTTTAATATTGTGTTGCTACTGCTTCTGGTTCTACTACTGCTGCTGCTACTACTACCACTACTAATAACACTACTGCTACTACTACTATTACTACTACTGCTACTACTACCACCACCACCACCACCACTACTACTCCTACTACTACTACTACTACTACTACTATACTACTACTACTACTATACTACTACTACTACTACTACTATACTCCTACTACTACTACTACTACTACTACTACTATACTACTACTACTACTATTACTATTACTACCACCACCACCACCACCATATTTCCTCCACTACTACTAGTACCATTACAAACGTACATGTACATATACACACGGATCACTTTCCTTCTCTTTGTCTATCAGTCTCTCTCTCGATCTGTCTGTCTGTCTGTCTGTCTGTCTGTTTGCCTGCCTGTTTGCCTGCTTGCCTGCTTACCTGCCTGCCTGCCTTCCTGTCTGTCTGTCTGTCTGTCTGTCTGTCTGTCTGTCTGTCTGTCTGTCTGTCTGTCTGTCTGTCTGTCTGTCTGTCTGTCTGTCTGTCTGTCTGTCTGTCTGTCTGCCTGCTGTCTGCCTGTCTGTCTAACTGTGTATCTACCTTTCTATCTATCCGCGCACACACACACACACCACACACAACACACACACACACACACACACACACACACACACACACACACACACACACACACACACACACACACACACACACACACACACACACACAACACACACACACACACACAAATACACACACACACAGACACACACACATCATATGTGAATTTCACCCTTAGTAAACCGTGCCATCTGATGAAGAAACACATGCATCACAACATCAGCATATGTTTGAACAGGCCATGATCAACGGAATGATCATGGAAGCTGTAAACGCAGAGCTGTGAGTCGGCAGAGCGTGGTGT
>NC_051392.1:14534578-14542078 GCF_015228065.2 Penaeus monodon | reverse complement strand
GATTCTCTTGTCTTCACTATTAATTCTCTTTCAGAACCCAATCTTCTTAGCACTTCATCATTTGATATGATCCCAGTCCAGGATATTTTCAAAACTCTTCACCAGCACCACATTTCAAATGCTATCATTCTCCTCTTCACCTGTTTATTCATCGTTCAAGTTTCTGATCCGTAAAACAACAGTGACCATATGTATGTTTAAGCTGCTATCTGTCTTTTTTTTATTGATAAATATCTGAAATATCATCTTTACTTCATGAATTCTTCTTTTGATTGCTTCTATGCATCTTTCATCTTCTGAAATGCAGCTTCCCAGATAGCAAATCTTCTTACACTGCACCTTGGAGCCTGTGATTCTTATTAATATTTATTACTTCCGTTTTATCTACGTTGATTGTCAGACGTTTTGCTTCACTCACGTTCTTCATTCTCATAAAATATCCCATAGTTTTTCTTGTGAATAAGCAATCAAAACTGTATGATTTGCATATGTTATGTATATTTATATGCTTTCCAAAATAATAAAATATACCTGTCTTTTAATTGATCTCATTATCATTTCACTGCATAGAGAGAATAGATCTAGAGATAGAGCACACCCCTGTCTTACTCTTCTTATCCATCCAGTCACTCTGATGTGTTCCCACTCTTACAGCCACTTTCTGGTTCCAGTATGCTTTGTGCACAATTCTTAAATATTTTCCATTCACCCTCATTCCCTTTGATATGTCTAGTAAATCTCCAAGCTTAACTCTATCAAAAGCTTTCTCATAATCTGTGAAACATAAATACGTATCTCTTTGCAGCTCTATACTTGCTCTATTCTATGAATATTGCATTTCTCGTTCCTTTTCCTTCCATAAAGCCATATTTCTCTTTACTATCTCCCTTTTTAACTTCTTTCTTATTGTCACTAGATCAATCCTTAAGGTCATCTTAATACTTGACTCATAGTGCTTATAGATTTATGTTCTAGGTTCCTTGGTATATTAGAGATATATATACTAAGAGTTTAAAAAAAAATCTAAATTATACATGGTAAGGTTTCCATTTTTTCCGTGGTTAGACCCACGGCTCATTATTGTTTGTTTCGGAGTACCCCTCGAGGAGAGAAACCTCTTATAGGGACCCCCTATCCTTATCAGGTGCGTTGCCAGGGTGACGCACCTGATAAGGAGTTTTACTCTCCCCCAATACATATATATATATATATATATATATATATATATAATATATAATATATATATAAGATATAATATATAATAATATAATATAGATATATATATATATAATAAAATTAATATATAATATTAGTGGTGTGATCTAATTAAATATTATATATTCATAATATAAATATATATATATATATATATATAAAATAAATATATATTATATATGTGTGTGTGTTTTGGGGTAGATATATAAATATATATATAATATTAGATATAAATATATAAATAAAATATAATTTTTATATAAAATATATATATTTTATATATATATATTATATATATATATATATTATATAAATATATATATATATATATATAATATATATATATATATAATATATAATTTATCTTCTTTTAACGGTAGGTTCATGTCTGACCCGCCGTGGTCACAGCATGATACTTAATTGTAGTTTTCATTTTTGTGATGTCTTGGAGGAGTACGTGGTAGGGTCCCCAGTT
Source organism: Penaeus monodon (assembly GCF_015228065.2). Taxonomy (NCBI): domain Eukaryota; kingdom Metazoa; phylum Arthropoda; class Malacostraca; order Decapoda; family Penaeidae; genus Penaeus; species Penaeus monodon. The sequence goes on along the minus strand of NC_051392.1, from coordinate 14,540,388 downwards.
CCTTTCCACGGAGAGTGCCGGTGGACCTTTTTAGGTAATTATTCTCTTATTTATCCGGGCTTAGGACAAACACTTTACTTGGGCTGGCTTGGCCACCAGTGGCTAGGCAGGCAATCAAGGTGAAGGTTCTGCCCAAGGGAACAACGCGCCCGGGCGGCGACTCGAACCCTCGAACTCAGATTGCCCGTCGCGACAGTCCTTGAGTCCGACGCTCCCCAAACCCTTCGGCCACCGCGGCCTTGACGATCATGGGGCTTCCATGATTTTTTCTTAGCAATTTAGAGCGGTGGGGTTTTCCATTTCCTTCCGCCGGTGTTTTTATCGAGTCACCATCTCTATTTACCCGGCAGGGCATGAGCTGGCTTGGCCACCCCGTGGCTAGGCAGGCAAACGAGGTGAAGTTCCTTGCCTAGGGGAAACAACGCGGCGGTCGGTGACTCCCAAAACCTTCAAACTCAGATTGCCTTTCGTGCCAGTCTTGGCCCGCCGTCTAACCATTGGGCCCCACCGCGGCCCCATATATATATATAATTATATAAAATATATATAGATATAAATATATAAAATATATATATATATATAATTATTATAAATAGGGTGGGGGTGTGTGTGTGTGTGTTTTTATTTTAAAAATATATATTAAAAATATATATAATATAAATATAAAATATATTAAATATATAAAATTATATAAAATTTTTATTTTTGTTATATATAAAAATATAATAACATATATAAAAATATTTTATATATATATATATTTTTCAAAAAATTAAAAATTATAATATATATTTTTTGTAAAAAATATATGTTATATGTTGTGTGTGTGTGGGGGTGTTTTGGGTCTTTTTTGCGAGAAACCCCTGGGGGAGGGCCCTGTGGGACGCCCCAGGAGGGCATGGTTTGGGCGCTCGACGAAAACCGTCGCGAGGAATTAGAGAGGGCCCCGAGGCCTGCCCGGAGACTCGCCTCGGGGGAAATTCTCGGGGTTTTGGAAGCTTTTGGGTGGATGCGGCGGGGGCCCCCGTCGGCGTTGGGCCCCCTGATAATGTTTTATTTTTATATATATTTAAAATATATATAATATATATATATATATTTTTCCATCATCAATAACGGTATTCGGGGTTTGGGCGCACCGGGCCCCTCTCCACCACCCTTTCGCCACAAAACCTCGATCTTAGCTTTTCTTTCGATTTGGGACCACGACAGCCGCAAATATCTTTGATATTGTCGCTAAATTTCTTGTCTTTTTTTTTGCCTCTTCCTCTTTTTCCTAAAACCATCCCGCCCAGCAAGTTTTTCTCAATTTTTTACTTCTCATTACAGGACCAAAAAAATTTTAAATTTCCTCTTGTTCAAGATGAAACAGTGGGTTTTTTTCCCAATTTTTTTTCTAAAGCACTTCTCTTTAAATTCTTTCCTGTCCAGCTAAAAAGCAGTACTCGTCTGTAACACCACTTTTTCAAAACTTTTTAAATTTTTTTTTGCCCTATCTACTTAAAAACCCCCAAAAATCAGAACCATATGATCCCTTGGGGAAAAACTAATAAATTTCAAAAACCCTCACTTTGTCCGAAGGAAATGCTTCGGTCTTCCAGATGTTTTTGAGAGCATTGTGGCTTTTTTGGCAATGGAAAATTCTTTTTTTTAAATTCCGGTAAACCCCATCATAGGTATTATTTAAAAACCCGCCCCAAAGATAAGTAAAACTTTTTCACATTTTCCACAACATTCCATTGATTGTAACAAGTTCATCATTTTTCATTGCCGGTTATTTTTTGAACTTCATGATCTTAGTTTTTTTTGGCTTTAAAGAAAAAAGCCACCCTTTTTTCCTTGCTTCTCTAACTTTTCTATAGTTTTTGGGAAGTTCAGTGAAAAGCGGCAATAAAAAACTATATCATGGGCGTACCTCAGATTTAAATATTTTTTTATCCCCCCAACATCCACATTCCTTCAAAATTCTTAAGCCCCTCTCATAATTGTTTCAGATATATATTTAAAAAGGGCGGAACAGAATGCAACCCTGTCGTACTCCTTGGTTTTTTCTTCGAAAACCCTTCTGTTAACCCCCTAAGTGGTTTTTACAAACTGCTTGTTTTGGTCATACAAGGGTTTTATTTTGTTGGATTTAGTGTTTTGGAAATTCCCTTCGTTCCCTGTTTTTCCAGAGGATATCGTGATCAAAAGTTAAAAAAAAGCTTTACAAAACGATAAAAAACCCCCTTAAAGGTTTTTTTTGAGTTCTCTGTTTTTTTTTATGGTCATTTTAAATTTTTGGGAAACTGGTTTCTGGTACCTTTTTCCCGGGGGAAAACCCGTTTTTTTCGTCTGCAATATCCTCTCTTAACCCTTTAACTTTTATTCTTTCAGCAATAATTTTTAACAAATTTTGCTGCTGTGACTTATTAATGCAATTGTCCCCATTATTTTTGCATTGGGGTGCGTCACCCCTTTTTTTGGTATGGGAGTAAAGGGCTGATTTTAACCCCGTTTTTCTGGCCCCTTTTTTTTTTAAATTCCCTAATTTTTTTTACAGAGTTTTTTAAAGAAATATTCAACACTTTCGCCCGCTTCTTTTTTTTGTTCGCTGTTATTTCATCATTCCGGGGCTCTTGTTATTCTTTTTTCTTTTATGGCTTTTTTTAATTCGTTAGCATGGCGGTGGTTCATCCTTTGTTGTCATTAATCAAATTTTTGTTGGTTTTAGATCTTTAATTTTTTTTGTATAAATTGGAAAAAAATATTGATTCCATCTATCTTTGATTTTTTTTCCATCACAAAAAAAACAAGTCCATCTTCAGTTTGGGTAGTGGGCCCTAGTAGGGGTTAAATTTTCGTGTGATGTTTTTGTACTCCTTGGTAAGTTTTTTTATTGTTTATTGATAGAACATTTTTAATTTCTGGCAAGGGTTAAATTTTTTAAAAATTTTTCCTTATCTTGTCCCCAATAATCTTTCAATTTTTGTATTTTTTTTTTTTTGTAAATTTCTTTTTCAACTGGGGTTATTGAAAACCTTTTTTTTTTTTAGGGGATCTTCTTGTTTCAATTTTCCCCAGGTTTTTTCAGAATCCAGGGGGAATTTGTCCCTTTTTTTTTTTGGGGAAGTTTTAAACAGGCTTAGCAGGAGTTCTTTTCTTTTTCCCCTAACTCATTTGGGTTTTTTTATCTCTTTTACATTGATTGAGTAAATTTTAAATTTTTTTGACACTGAATTATGTAAGTTTTATCAAAAAGTTTTTTTAGTCGAGCTTTAGAGGTGGGGTTGGCGCTCCCTTTTTGAGTTTTTTTGAGATTGTAGTTGTAGTTTTGGGGGTTCCCCTGTTTCAGTCGGCACCAGGTCTTTTTTTTGGGATTTTTTTTGCAACTTTTTCCCTTTTTTGGTTTGCACCCAAAGTAGTCAGTTTGGGTTTTTTTTTTTTTCGTGTTCTTTTGTTGGTGAAAACCACGTGTACAAGTGTCTTGGGGGTGTTGGGAAAAATGTATTTTTTATAACTGAAACATTTGTACTACAAATTCCCTAAAATCTTAAACCCCTTTCATTTATTTCCCAAGGGCCAATTTTCCCAGGTGTCATTTTTTAGATTTTTTTTCCTACTTTGGCTTTTTTGGGTCTCCCATGATTATTTTTACATCTCTTTTGGGATTTGTCTAAAGTATCTTTTGGAGGATTTTAAAAAAAATTTCCATTTCTTCTACTTGAAATATTGGTGGTGCGTAGCATTGTATAATACAAATATTTGAGGTTTTGTTTGTATTCTGATTTTTTAAATGCCATTTTTGGGTTTGTCCCAAAATTGTGATTTGCATTTTTTTCGTGAAAATTTGCAACTCCGTGACTATATTCCCTCTTTTTTTCCCAAAAAAAAGCTGCCCTTTTTTATTAGTTTAAAACTTCCTTCTTTTCCCAATTGGTCTCACTTTTTTCCTGTTTTAAATGTTTTCACCCATTTTTTTACAGACAGTTGTATTTACCCTCTTTTTCTTTTCCTTACTTCCACGTTCCCGATTTTAATGTGTTTCTTAAATTGGGACATTTTTTTTCTTTACCCCTTTTTTATCTTCCGTGCTTTTTAACTTGCAGCCTGGGTTCCCCACTGATACGCCCCCCTTTGATAACCCACGGCGGGCGTTTGGGGTATGAATTATCTTTCTGTTTTTAAATCAGGGGTGTAAGTTTGTCAGGAGAAATAAATTTGAGTGGAATCCCCCCAGGCCCTTCTCAATCGCAGTCTCCAACTAATAGGGGAAAACTACCCCTCGGGCCCCGCCGTTTAAAACAGTTACACTGTAATACCCAGACATATTTTTTGGGTGAAAACCAGTAATCTAAAACTAAAGGGTTTTTCACCAGATATCCCTCCCCTGCTGCCAAATTTTCCCGCAAACCCTGGTATAGGGGCAATGGGGTGCTACCCTTTTGTTCAAGGGAACCCCAGGTGCGTTTATTGTCTTACCCGGACAGATTATATATATTTTAAAATATATATATTAATAATATATATATAATATATATATTATATATATATATATATAATATATTATTACTATTATTTACCACACAACTAAAAATGCTAGGTATTTATAGGGGAAGCACGTTAGTAAGAAAGGGAATCTTCAACTGAAACGGAGGGCCGGGAAAAGAACAAAGATTCCCGAGGCCGTCAATGTCGGTATACGAGTTTCCAGGAAGATGTGGAGGGGTAAGATGCTGTGTCAAATCGTCATTTTATGTATTTTATAATAATTAGTATATTATTAAGTTTTATTCTCGTTTTCTTTTTTCTTTCTTCGCATAGGAAAGCACATTATTCTGTATGGATTTATATAGTAGTACGTTTTTTTTTACTTTTATAACATAATTTTAGCAATATTAAATCGTTATTTATACGTGTTTATATGTGTTTTTACAAATAGGCCCGGTTTTAAAAGGGGAAAAAATTATTGGGAAGGGAAAAAAAAAAACCCCCCTCTCTTTACAGAAAAAGCCGCCTTCACCTCGTTTTCCGAGATTCCCCCCTTTTTTTTAAACATGCCCCGTTGGGAAGGTATAATATAAAACCCCCAATGGCAAGTCAAAGGGGGGGAAGATCATCTTTTAGCCGTGAGGCCCGGCACTTGCAATAGGTTCCTTGTCTGCGGTCGCAAGGGTGACGGGGTAACAGGCGGTAAGATGGCATCTTGAACTTTTCCTTAATCTTAATGGGGTGATGTGTTTCTTTTGCGATTTTTTTTTTATCTCGTGTTTTAAGATTTGTTTTTTTATGTTTCCCTGTGTAGTTTTAAAATTTTGTTTCGTGACATTTTAATGTTTAGAGCTAGTTTTATTTTTTGGCATTTAAGTATTCCTCTTTGGGTTTTAATACTGGAAGATGTTTTTTCTTCTTCGTTTTAAACTGTGATTATCGAATTTTACCTCTGATTGTTTTAAATGAAATAAACTTTTGTAAAGATTGGATTTGATGCTTTTAGACTTTATTATAACGTCCCCTCCTCAAGTGTCAATTTTCCTTAATCGAATTTAATTACGATATGCCAGAATTTCTGCCTGACAATACTTCTCGAAGGAATAGATGCAGTGTAAAAATATGAAGCATAAAACAAAAATAATTAAGGGAACGTAAAAAAAAATAGTGCCCCAGAGGAATCTTTAAAGTAAACCGTATGATTGTTTTTTCTAGACTTAGATGGTCAAGAGTTCAAATCCATAAATCTGTATCTTCTATAGACTTCAGGTCGACATCTCCATCTCGGACATAACCACGCTAACCGCAGTGTTAATCCTTGAACCTTGGTAACTTTGTAC
>NC_051392.1:14519578-14522078 GCF_015228065.2 Penaeus monodon | reverse complement strand
ACGGCTGAGCTCTAATTAAACCTGTGAAACTCATAATCGAAATGACGAGGAGTTGCTGCAGGGATCACCTGGCGTTGTATCCGCACGAGTTCATGTGACGGGATCATTTCGAGAATATCGCCCCTGGGAACATCTGCAGCTCATGGCTCCGCGTGCAAAGGGGAACCCAGGCAAGCTTCTAAATACTCTACTATTAGGTTTGTGTCCGTTATTTCTGTAGTGTGTGTGTGTGTGTGTGTGTGTGTGTGTGTGTGTGTGTGTGTGTGTGTGTGTGTGTGTGTGTGTGTGTGTGTGTGTGTCCGTGCGTGCGTGTCCGTAAAAACATATACATATATGTGTGTGTGTAGATATACGCATGCGTGTATATATATACACACTCATGCATATCTATATGCATATATATATATATATATATATATATATATATATATATATATATATATATATATATATATATATATATACATACATATATATATATATATATATATATATATATATATATATATATATATATATATATATGTGTGTGTGTGTGTGTGTGAGTTTGTCAATGTTTGTTTCCAATATTTTTGTTTGTTCAGTAGTTCACATGATATGTACTTCAAGGGGATAAACGAAATACAGTTTCAGAAATTTTGAGCAAATGTCATTGAGTATAGATACAAATGTTGCAAACGGTAAGGCTCGAGCTGGAACACAGACGATGTTATTCTGCTGCGAAACCAAGGGGGTACAGTCCAGTGGTAGATGTAAACGGGTAATACGTTTGATGTCGGCACCAGCGCCAGGCCAGAAGAATATGTCGAACACTTTATCTGCAGTTTTCATATGTGTCAAGTGTTCTGAAACTGAAGAATCATGGGCAGCTGATAATACTATTGACTTCAACTTAAAAAGAATCTCCAATTGCTTTATTCTATCCTCAAGAGCATTTTTACTCTTAACACATGCTCCATAAATCAAACAATTTATCAGATCGTATTTTATGAAACTATGCTTAACTTTAATAATTTCTCCTCACTGCATTTCATCCCTAACTACTGTAAATATATGATATTTTATTAAATACAAATTTGGGAATAATTAACTTAACAGGTCCTACCACTGCGTTCGCCTTTCCAATGTACTGTTAGAAAGCTCCTCCCGATGCCAAGGAATTTATACATGGTAACTAACACGTTTCTGATCGTGACGGCATTGCACCCGAGTCAAAGAACTAGTTGACGTCTTTACCAAACAAAGATCCTACGCAAGCTATAGAATTATCAGGGGCGGGGTCAGCCTTAAGAACAAAGTTAGTCTTGTATCCTGTTTTGAGCTTTTCCTAAGGTTTTAGCTCGGGGCAATTTAGATGTATATGACTAACCTTATGGCATTCCACATTACGTCTAGCACTCCCTTCATTCTCTTCTTTCGAAAAATAATATTTACATGCGAGGTAACAATCTATATTCATTTATTTATTTATTTCTATGTCAAAAACGATAACGGTCAGCCACGTGTGCCAAATCTAGTGTTTCCTTTCCTTGTGGAATATTCTTAGATCTACTGGGCAGTTCGACAGTAATTAATTGCTATATATGAACTCGCACAATTCGTCGCAATCCCTTTCTACGTTATTCAGAAGCAGCTAGTTGTCAAGGTAATGAGTCATTCTAGCTTTTAACTGAACGTACGTCTCATTCTCGGCTTTGCTTTCCTTTATTTTATTTTTTTTCTACAGGTTTCAGCATCTGTGTTCTAGCATTTCGGCATCATCTCTTTTGGTCGATCACAATCCTTCAAAACTTTATTATGTATACTGACATGAGCTTTTAACGCCTTACTTTCCAAAAGAATAACCAAATACATGTGGAAGTTCTGCGCGTCCCAAGACCTTCAATTTCTCAAATCGCTTCAAGTAATCGTCTACATCATCTCGTTCTCACTAACACTGGCATTTATCTTTGCTAAGTCAAGTCATGCTCACATTGTTTCTCTGCCTCCTGCATTTCAAATTCCAAGCACTTCATTTATCTTGCGTGCTACCTCTCCTCTCGCTCTTTTTCTTTATGTCTTTCCTCCTCTTTGACCACTAACGCATTTATATAAGAAGCATCGAGACCTGCCTCCTTAGAGCATTTCACTACTACCATGTACTTATCAAAGGAAGTCAACGTTTTTTTTTTCTTAACTAACGTTCTTAAAAAATATTTTTGAGGAACCAACGATACGAAATAAAAGTGCCTTCATACAAAACAGAGAAAAAGAAAAAACGCTTTTTAAGTGGCTCGATTCTAACTAGAGCAATTGCCTTAAACAAAACAAATATGAAACCTCAACTTTCTTTGAGGAAAAACAAATCACACTTACGTTAAGGGGAATTAACACTAAATATACGCTACTTAACCGATCCTAATTATCACTAAAAGCAGTAGTAGTATTATGCACTATTGTGTTTAAGACACTGAATGCAGAATGAAATAGCGTCGTATTTACCGGGCACGAGCACACCACG
>NC_051392.1:14502078-14509578 GCF_015228065.2 Penaeus monodon | reverse complement strand
ATCCAAACAAAATTTGAAAAGTCAGGGACCGAAATCTAATATCCGTTTGTTCATGCTTCTTAGGCATTAACCCGCTGCGCCAAGCAAAGATTTACATAAGCATATTACAGATCAAAGATGGAAGAAGAAAAAAAAAAGAAAACAGAAAAGAAACACGTGCGGATTCTGCACGTGCTTATTACTAAGAGTTCAATATTATTCATATAACTATAAAATTTTCCATTTACACATGCCTGTGCGCACGCACACACACACACACACACATATATACATACATATACATATATATACCTATATATGCATAAACATACATGAATATATGTATATATATTTATATATACATACTCCTATTTTTTTCTTTTTTTTTTACGGTAGGCTCATGTTTGGGCCGCCGTGACCCAAAAAGCTATTCTTAATTTTATTTTCATGTTTGATGCCTTGGAGTGGAGTACGTGGTAGGGCCCCATTCCTTTTCCCACGGAGATGGTTGTTACCTTTTTTTAGGAAATCATTCTCTCTTTTTTTCCCCGGGCTTGGGACCTACTGATTTTGGGCGGGTTTGGCCACCCAGGGGCTGGGTAGCAACGAGGTGAAGTTCTTCCCCAAAGGAAAAAAACCGCCGGCTGGTGACTCAACCTCGAACTCAGATTGCCGTCGTGACTCTTGAGTCCGATGCTCTAACCACTCGGTCCCGGGGCCCTAATAATACTCATACACACACACCCACCACATATAAAATATATATTTATATATAATATATATAATATATATTATATAATTATTTTAAATATATTATATATGTTGTGTGTGTGTGTGGTGTGTGTGTGGTGTGTGTGTAGTATTGTGTGCGGGTGTGTGAGTGTTGTTTTTGTGTGCGGTGTGGTGTGTTGTTCGTTTTTTTTGGGTTTTTGGGTTTAACACCCACACACACACACAACACACACACCACACACACACACACACAAAACCACACACCACACACACACACACACACCACACACCCACACATTCACACCAATATTTAATAATATTATTTTCATCCCTAAAAAAGAAAATATTACATATTCTTCTTAATGTCAAAGTAGAGAGTGAATATGGCATTTGCATTACGATGAAATAGTTAAATAATAAATTTAACATCTTTTTCTCTCTTCTCTTTTTCCTCCTCTCTCTCTCTCTCTCTCTCTCCCCCCTCTCTCTCTCTCTCTCTCTCTCCCCTCTCTCCCCCTTTCCCCCTTTCCTTTTCTCTCTCTTCTCCTCTTTTCTCCTCTCCCCCTCTCCCTTCTCTTTTCCTCTCTCTCCCCTTTCTCTTCTCTTCTCTCTCTCTCTCTCTCTCTTCTCCCCCTCTCTCTTCTTTGACGATTTTCTTAGGATATTCGGAGAAAGAGTGATGAACAATATAGTTATAACAAGGCAAACAGGAGAATACAGTGAATGAAGAAAAGAGAAAATACACCGATAAACAAATGAATGAATGAATGAAGGACCAAGCAAAAGGTATATAACACTCGTTTCCACGTGTCGTATTATATAGTTCCCTGGGTTATTCGCAGTTCGTTGATAATGATCCATATTCATGAGCACAGCCCCGTTGGTCGCACTTATTTGCTATATTATTATCACGCACAAAAGTTCCCTGTAATTGATGGGAAACGAGCCAAAATATCTTGCGTGGCTTTCTGTACTATTTGTGTTCGAATGGTATCTGGGTATATTCAAGGATGCTGCTAAAATATCATATCAATCTTCAGTGATGTGGCTAATAGGGCAGCAAACCTTCATTTCAGTATCATTAAGTATAGGATGTATTTGTCTTGGCCCAATTCATTGCTTGTTACCAAAACAACAGCTATTTTCAACTTTATGATTTTATATCTTGCATGTTAAAGGTGCATAATCAATGAGTTAAAAAACATGGAAAATATGCATTTGTCAGTTTTCTTTTTTAAAGTGCATACTCCCCCTAACTTTAGAACTTGGATACGCCCCTATTTAACTCTCGATTCTATATCATCTCAGTTACTGCGTCACAGTAAAAGATGGCAGGGATAACAAGTATGTGGGATGATCACAACAAAGGCTGTTTGTGTGTGGACAGATGTGTGAGGCGTTTCTCGTTGCCGGGTTTTGTGGAAGTGGTTGTCGTAGTTTGCATGTCATTTTCTCTTACCATGTTGCCACAAGTTTTACGTGCTGGAGAAAAGTGGGTACGAAGCCAGTTCGTTTATATATGAATAAAGAAAAAAAATAAATAATAAATAAAATGTATCATGTTATAGATGTATATGTGCTCTCTCTCTGTCTGCTTGTGTGTGTCTCAACCGTCTCGATCCTCCGAGAACGAGCGTCTCTTTTCTCTATGGTCTTTCTCTCCTCTCCGCTTAAACAATTTATATAAGATCTCTGTATATATATATATATAATAATATATTCTACTACTAATGAGTCTTTACATAATATTATATATGTATATAATATAAAAAGTATATATGATAATATATATATATAGTATAGATATGATAATATATAAGATATAGAAGAATAAGGGGAAAAGAATCATATAGTCTATTAGGTATATTAATATATATAAAATATTAATACATAAATATATATAAAGTGTGGATTTGGTTTAGCAAAGGTCAAATTACTTCATTGTCGTAAGAAGGACTAAAGAGGGCGGAAAGGAAGGAATAACCGGCCGTAAAAACCATCAGCCAAGCAATACATGAATGCGGCAATCATAATGCAAAGTTATGGCGTACCCAGAATTAAGAAGTATGACGACTGAACCGCGCAAATGGGCAACGACCGTATCAAAGAGCGAACGGCAAAGAAGCAAGCACCCGTAGTAAGAGAGAGCATTAGACCACCGGAAACTACGAATCGGCATAAGAAATGTGAGAACAAAGACTGGAAAAGGAAAAGGAGAATAGGACAATGAGGAAAAGGAAATCAACATCATGCGTACAGGAACAAGTGAAAGATCGAAGGCCAGAGAATGGGTAATGTACAATTTAATACTAGGGACACGACAACAAGACACGGCTCGATATGCAGACCCTAGATGAAGGAAGGTGTCCTCATGTCACAGGGAATATACCTTTGAATATATAAGGTGGAATTGATAGAACCGTTTAACATCGTATTTGCATAGCAAGTGGGCTGTGACCGATGGATAAAGGGAAATGATTCTAATGTAGTTTCGATGTTGTGTAAAGCTCCAGAATGAGAGAGTCTGGTTAGGGCCTTCTTTCCCACGGACATGCGGTTGTTGAGCTTTAGGATATGGATCTCTCATGTTAAATCTGGGTTGGAACGAGGAGACGTAGGCCACCATCCTAGACTTTGGGGGAAGTTCCTGGCGAAAAACAACACGCCGCTGGACGAACCCCGGAAATCAATTACACGGGGTGGTGTGAACTCCCAGGTGGACTATGCCATGGGAACGGAGCTGAATAAAGTACACGACACTGCAAGCTAATATGTATAAGCGTTAAGCATACACAAATTATCTATATATACATATGAAGTGGTGTAGGTAGAGGGTAGATGGTAGAATGTGGGGGGTTGAATGTGTAGGAGCTACTGGGAAAGTTTGTGGAGGATGGTCAGGCGGTGGTTATGGTAGTTCGGCAGTAGCGTGGTGGGGTTCCACAGAGACTGACGACACGGCAAAAGGAGCACACATAGGCGTACACCTGGACACACACACACAACACCAGAAGAAACACACATATTTGGGAAGAAGTCTAACCCTGAAAGAAAAAGAATTGTCGAAGAACAAGAGTAAGATGTGAAGAGACATTCGAAGTACAATGAAGTAACAAAAACTGAATAGAGCTGTTGCAAACCAATCAAGCGTACAAAGATCTATCACCTCTAGACGACGAGAAGGCCAAAGAAAGCGTCCTCGTTGAACAAATCCGAATCCCAGTGTCTATCATGCAACCCATGAAACTCGACGAGCTTACTGACTACTAAATCGCTACCTACTTCGGTCGTCTCTTTGACACTATCTTCTGGAGAACAAATCTGACAGACCCGTGTAGCAACTCAGATTTGTGACGAGATAAGAGAGAGATTGTGAAGATCTGAGAGATGATGAAGAACGTAAAGGCGACAGACGGAAACACCAGGGGAAGCAGGAGAAGAGACAGCAGCCGTGAACAAAAACTGACTGGAAATCAAGGATATGGAAAGTGAGAATTTCCACGATGAGTGGAGAAAGCCCTGTACGTATTCAAGAACAGTGGGACATCCAGAATTGGTAACCACCGGTGGTAAAACTTATTCACCATCTGAATTATGGAAAGATCATCCCTGGTAAATTGAGGGCACGTGACGAATTTTCGTGGCCTTTCGGTTTTTGCTGCGAATGCACGGGAATTAATATTTGCGCTGAGAAAACTGATGATAATTTACAGGATGGTCGCTAAGGCTGCACAGTGTCTTCATTGACCTGGAAAAGGTACGATATTTGTCCTGCGGATTCTTGGCTTTACGCATAAAAAGTAGTTTCAACTTTAGTATGTCAGATAATCCATGAAAGTACGAATGGCCGACAACTAAGTAGAATCATAGGGAACACTGACAGTTTTCCTAATTCAAAGGGATTGCACCAGAATCGCACTTGGCCGTTCCCTTTGCATCGTTCATAGACTCCTGACGTGCAGTCCAGTACAACCATGGGATCTGATAACGCAAGTATGTAGCACTCAAGCAAAGGTGTTTGAGGGTGGACAAAAGGTTGGACATTGAGGCATGGAATAGGAAGGCATGGGTTAGCAAAGATGCACCGAGTTCCCTCTTCCATGGGCCAAACAGACGTGTGGAGAAAGTGGGTGCGGAGCGAGCTAATCCGAGTCCATGAATTAAAGTAAAGCTCCACGGAAATTGAACGGAGGGTCGGATATGGAATAGTAATAGGATCCACGGGTTTGAACGCATCTGGCATTACTGTTACTCTGTGACTCCTCTAGTTGAAGGGCAGACTCTATAATATCATGATCAATAATATTATAAAAATGGAATCAGTGCGGTACGAATAGTCCAGGAGCAAATATAATATAAAAATTTGAATGCTAAGGATAATATGGGGAAGATAGATGGATAAAATCCGCAATATAACATATATATACCATGTAGTAAGATATACTCGGGAGAAGCTGAGGAATATATCAGGTGGCTGGGATACGTGACAAGGAGATAGGTACGTATTATGCAAGAGTTGAGTGATACTATGGTTGATAAGAAAAGGGAAAGACCGAAGAGTAATGAATATTTGCATCAATGAGAACATATGTATACGCGGAGTGACGGAGGGAGGATGCCATGGATATGGATAGTAGATAAGATCCGCAAGCGACCATTAACTGGACAAAACTATATAATAATAAGAAGATATATATATATATATTCATATATATATATATATATATATATATACATACATATATTATATATACATATATATATATATATATATATATATATATATATATATATATATAAAATATATATTTATATAGTATGTATATATGTATATATATATATATATATATATATATATATAATATATATATATATATATACATATACATATATATATGATATATATATATATATATATATATATATATATATAATATCTATATATACACCATGACGCTGCTCATGTTTGAGCAGCCGTCGACCTCTCCACCATCCTTCGCATTTCTTCCCGAATTTTTGTATTTTCATTTCTCGCAATCGTTTGATATTGTCCTCTCTTGTCTTCCGATTCCTTGTCCTTTTTCCTATACCATCCTTTCCAGCAATTTTTCCAATACTTTAATTTTCCTTATCAAGATGCAAACTATTCCTTTTTTCATAGATTTCCACAGCCGTTTAAATCAATTCTATTTTTCTTCAGTTAATCATTGTTTCTCTTTCAGTCCAGTTTAAAACTAGTATCTTTTCAATTTCAATCTTTTTAGCCACATCAATCTTTTAGCACCCAACACCAAACCATTATGCAACTGAAAACTAATGAGTTCAATAAGGTCAGCTTTGTCTTTCCAGGAATGTCTCTCAGATGTGAGAGCGTTTTTTGGCAATGGTAATTCTTCTTTTTATCTCTGGTGAATCATCATATGTATTAGTTAAAACAGCTCCAAGATAAGTGAACTCTTTCACATTTTCCACAACAATTCCATTGATTGTAACATGTTCATCATTATTCATTGCCGGTTTTCTTTGAATCTTCATGATCTTATTTTTCTTGGCATTAAGAAACAAGCCAGCTTTTTCGCTTGCTTCTCTAACTTTATCTAGTAGTTGTTGTAGTTCAGTGATATTGCTGGCAATCAAAACTATATCATCGGCGTACCTTAGATTTGATAGTTTGTATCCTCCAACATCTACAGTTCCTTCAAAATTCTCTAGAGCACTTCTCATAATTATTTCAGAATATATGTTAAAGAGGTGCGGAGACAGAATGCAACCCTGTCGCACTCCTTGTTTGACCGAACCATTCCGTTAACCTATAAGTGGTTCTTACAGTTGCCTGTTGTTGGTCATACATGGCTTTTATTAGTTGGATGATGTGTTTTGGAAACTTCATATCGTTCATGTTATTCCAGAGGATATCGTGATCAACAGTATCAAAAGCTTTCAAGTAATCGATGAAACATTGGTATAGGTCTTTCTGATGTTCTCTGTTTTTCTCTATGATCAATTTCAGATTTAGAATCTGGTTTCTGGTACCTTTTCCAGGGCGAAAACCTGCTTGTTCGTCCGCAATTTCTTCTCTTAACTTCAACTTCATTCTTTCAGCAATAATTTTCAACCAAATTTTGCTGCTATGACTTATTAACGCAATTATCCTGTTATTGTTGCATTGGAGTGCGTCACCTTTTTTAGGTATAGGAGCAAAGACTGATTTTACCAAGTCTTCTGGCCATCTTCTTTCATTCCATATTTTTGTACAAAGTTTGTAGAAGAAGTATTCAACACCCTCGCCAGCATTCCTGATTAGCTCCGCTGTTATTTCATCTATTCCCGGGCTCTTGTTATTCTTTAATTCCTTTATGGCTTTTATAACTTCATCTAGCAGTGGCGGTGGTTCATCTTCGCTGTCATTGAGTCTAATTAATGTTGTTGTTAGATCTTTATTCTTTTTGTATAGGTTGGAACAATATTGACTCCATCTATCTTTGACTTCTTTTCCATCATATTAAACAAGTCCATCTTCAGTTTTGTTAGTGTCTACTGTAGGTTGAAATTTTCGTGTGATGTTTTGTACTCCTTGGTAGAGTTCTTTAGTTGTCTTATTGATAGAACAGTTTTCAAGTCTCTGGCAATGTTCATTTAAATATTTTTCCTTATCTCGTCGCAATAGTCTTTGAATTTTTGAATTTTGTTTTTTGTAAATTACTTCTTCAACTGGATTATTGATACCCTTTGATTTTAGGCATCCTCTTGTTTCAATTTCACTTAGTGTTTTTTCAGATATCCAGGAGG
>NC_051392.1:14489578-14492078 GCF_015228065.2 Penaeus monodon | reverse complement strand
CTCTCTCTCTGCTTTTTCGCTGCATAGTACATCTGGTACCTGAATACTTCGTCAGTTATTCGATTATTTATCCGTTCATCGTTAGGTGTTATGTAACTGTCTAAAAGATTTCTGCATATAGAGAAACCGAGGTAATAAACGAACATACACTATAGTTCCTTCAGCAAAGGAGACTCAGAACCCACGTCTGGTATTCTTCATTTCCCTTGTTCCCCTTGCTGTCAACAACGTAAGGCGACTGAACCCCCTCTCCACATTCTTTCCGTATAATAGGGCGGGGTGCGCACTCATTCTCCTAAAGCCCTAACCTAACTTCCATAAAGACTCGAAATCATCGGTTGAACCCTGGTAGGTCGTAACCTAACACGAGTGGTAGGAGTGTGTCAGTAATAAGCTTGTGTCCTATAATAATAGGTCGTGAAATGATTATTATGATTTTGTTATCAGCGAATGGTGGGGGAGAGAAAGAGATTATTGACCCTTATTCTTCTGTTGGTTATGACTTTCTCTGGTCGTTTATGCCATTTATGTACTATAACTATTGATCCCACGCTACGCCATAAATTACAAAAGCCTCATCATATGTAGACATTTTCCATTTATTCGTCAGCGTAATCCTGCTTTGATTGGTATTCCCATATCATATCCAAATATCTCGCAGAAATATGATACCATTCGGAAAGATTAGGGGAAATATAGCATGTACATAATACTGCAATACAACGAGTCATGAGAACCTTTACAATAAAAAAAAAAAACACATGCACATAAATACATGAGTATAAGCGAACGTACTAGAAGTAGCTGAGCATGTTAAGAACTGACTTACGTGACTGTATTAAGCTGTATAAATGAAATCAACCTCTCAATTCGGCTCTTGATCTCTTTTACTCCTGTATCTGCCTTGTATCTCTTATCTTATCACCCTCTCCCTTTTCCATTTGTGTCGAAATCTCTCAATTTCTATTTTATTTATTTATTTTTTTCTCTTTCAAATATATTTTTTTCCCTACAGTTCTCTGAACCTTCATATAATACGGTACCACCGAGAATATATATTGAACAGATAAATTACCTAAGTGGTAGGAAATTTTAAGTTTCTTTACTTGTTAGATGCACTTTTTTCATGTCATCCACATAATTGCATTCATTTGTTAAAATCATTATTCTAAGTGCTCTCAGATTTAAAGTGCTTTAATCAAATTACAAAGTTTTTTTTTTCACTTCAGCTATATCTTAGAATGAAAAAGATTAAAACTTTCATAATAAACAGAAAGGACACGCACACAAAGCAAGTCTCGTTAAGCACTCAACCTACGCCTCTCATTAAATTACTGATTCCTTTCTGTTTAAATTAAAGCGTCATAGCAAATTATCCTAAAACATGCTCAGAATGACAAAATATATACAAGAGTCAGCCAAAAACAGCATTACCGAGCTGTACTCAAATGTATAAAAGCTGTCAACAGCGTGAATTATGTTAATTTTCGAGAAAACGCAGCAAACCTCAATTGAGCTGCTGTTTATTCACACTGGAATAAGCTTTATAATTCGTCACTGTTATGCAAAGCAAAATGAAATGAAGCAAAAAAATACCTCCTTTTTTTCTCCTGTTAACACTACTTACTCGCAATTTAGAGACTGATCTTCTAATAGTTATAATTTGCACTATTCTTCGTTTACTTATAAAATAATGATAATAATATTGCTTTCAAGAATCTTGTTAAGTTGCATGAACTTGTACGACTGTCATGCATGCTTTCCCAGGGAACAGAAACTTTGACGCAGCTAATATTTACTCAAACGAAAAGATAGGTTTAATTAAGAGAAATTGCTTTTGGAACAGCTGCGTGTTCTTAGTCTGGTATTTCGATATGAACATAAGATTCACTGTCGTTTTTACTGTTGTTATTATTGCGGCTAATTTTGCCATTAGTCTTCTTATTATCTCATTGGATAATGGTATATTCCGGCGTGAAAAAAATTAAACGAACTTTCAAGGAAACACTGTTCCTATTTTTATTATTTTGTTGGTGTGTTTTTTTTTCTTGTTATTCTTATTATTGTTGTATATATATATATATATATATATATATATATATATATGTATGTATATATATTTATATATATTTATGGTTAACAATATTATTATCATCACCACAATCATCATCAGTATCATTATTATTTTCATTATCTTCATCTTCATCTTCATCTTCAACTTCATATTCATTATAATCATCATTATTATCATCATTATTGTTGTTGTTGTTAGGTAGTGGAAGTATAGTAGTAGCAGCAACAATAGTAATAGCAGTAACAATAGTAATAGTATTAATAATAGTAATATCAAAATTACTAGTCGTAGCTTTATTCGCAGACCTACTCGTAATTGTAGTTCCAGTCGAAATAGTAATAGATGTGGTAGAGGTAGTGGTAGTTGCAGTGATAATGTTAATATTTTTATTACCATTATTGATATTTTTACGGTTGTCATTGTTGA
>NC_051392.1:14482078-14484578 GCF_015228065.2 Penaeus monodon | reverse complement strand
GTAAATGTATGTTAATATGTTATTTCACATTATAACACGACTATATTGGAATTAGATAGATAAAAAATACAAAACAATGAGATGAACGTTATGTGTGTATACCTAAAAGTATACATGCATAACGGAAAGAAAGTTTAGAATTACGATAAGTTCAATTTCCGTTTTGAACTAAATTTATATGGTTAATGAACCAGTTTATCACATCACGCCTATTAAGCTCGCCTTCCTTTGCGTGTTGTGGAATGATTTATGCATTTCGGTTCATTTAACATGTTAATTTGGCTCCCATCCTGTAACACAGAAGTAAGTTGCCAAGAAACGATGTAAAAACATCTTTTCTATCTATCTGTGAGTGTGTGTGTGTGTGTGTGTGTGTGTGTGTGTGTGTGTGTGTGTGTGTGTGTGTGTGTGTGTGTGTGTGTGTACGAGCGTGTGTGCGCGCGCGCGTGTGTGTATGTGTGTGGTATTTGTCATTATTACTACTACTGTTAAATTTTACTTATTCAGTTTGGTTTGATATCAGAGGTTTTACAAAGGAATGTTGAGACTCGATAAATTAGCAACTGGAAAACAACCTAAGAGAGCATCAGTTTTACCATATTATCGACACAGGAATTCTGTTTGCCTTACGTCTTCCTTAGCCTACCCAATTACCCACATGATCTGAACTGAGTATCTTCAACATACCATTCAATTTGCCTTTATATGCTTCTAACAAAGATGCTATTAATAACACTATCAATAACAATGATAGTAATTGGAAAATAGTGAAAATTAACAATAATACTTTTTCATCGTTAATGAAATATCGATAAACATGTGCCGAAAATCCAGTTTTATACTAGATTAGTTATCGAAGTATAAAAAGGAATGGATAACTAAAAATACTGAATGACAAAACACCAGTGCACTGGAAAATCTGAATCAAGTTCTGTGAAATAGTGAAGTTAATACGAAATGAGAGTTAAGATGAATATGATACCCAGTCTTGGCTATGGTATTCTATAGCTATGAATTAATTGCAAACGGTTTATATTTATTCAATAAACACATCCGACCTACAAATATTCTCTGGTTTCCTCTCCCCTAAAAAGCACGGTTAAAACATGATCTCATAGTTTAGGATCTAAAAAAAAAAAAAAAAAAAAAAAAAAAAAAGTTCAAGTTAAAGTATAAACATCATATTTCAGATGTAATGAGAGCCCACACTCCCATGCATGAACTAAGTAAACACGCACGCCTGAGGAATCTTACAGTCGCAGCTAAATGAACGTACAGGCAAGGATAAAACTTCTGTTGCATTTTGAATGAACTATTCACCCTTTGGTGTATTCATCTCGTTAATGTGATGGTTGATATTGTAACCAACTAATATTTAGAATTATTTTTTGAGAAAACAGTACTTCCCAGAAATAAATTTTGAAATTCACTGTCGTATTTTTAAGTTTTATTATCACCGGCAATGTCTTTTTTATTATTATCATTGTCATTATCTCCAACACGTCACAACATCCGTAGTTGTCGTCAAAATATATTACATTGCGCATGACTCCTTGTCTGACTGACAGGTTGAAAAAATGTCCAGAGAGTAGTTCCGTTGGTTGTGTGAGACTTCCAAGTGTCGCCAGAATCAGGGTAACTTTGGCTTCAGCGGTCGATGTTGTTATGGCGCGTTGCATGATGGAACATCTCGGTGTTGTCGAAGTTGATCTAGATTCGGCAAGGTAATACATCTGCCTTTATATGTCTTTATGGATATATGTATCTTCATATTCGTATATTCACTTATATATATATATATATATATATATATATATATATATATATATATATATATATATATAATATATATATATTATATATATATAAAATATATATATATATTATATATTATATATTAATATATAATATATATATATATATAATATATATTATATATATATATATACATATATATATATATATACATATAAATCCGGAATGGGTTCGCCACTTAGGCACTTAATAGTAAGTATGAAGATGTAATTTAATACGGCCGTGAAGAATCTCATACTTATTTCGCAAACCTTTCGAAGGTGTCACAACCTTCACTCTCAGTGCTGTCAGCAGGAACCAGAGGAAAGGGTCGTTAGACAGTCCGATTATGTAAATGTAGTCTGATTTTTTTTAGTACGTAATTAAACAATGAAAACACAAGCACAGCACAAGAATATAAAAATACGATACATACAATGTTCATGAACTCAGTGCAAATATATGTACAACGCATAAATCATAACATTTAGAATGTACAAGTGTGTTAAATTAACCAAAGTGGGTGTTAAATTGATCAAAATGGGAGCAGAATAATAGGTAGAGAAGGCAGCTGCGGTGGTTGTGTTGCTGAATTCTGGTTTCATTTTTTTTTTTTTAATTCTGCCAAAATCTCATCACTTCAGGGCACCCCTACCCCCCCGTTACAGGGACCGCATAGAAACAAATCTCAGTCCTCATCTCAAGG
>NC_051392.1:14454578-14457078 GCF_015228065.2 Penaeus monodon | reverse complement strand
TTTTTCTTTTCTATTTTCGTCCTCCTTTCATCTTTCCCTCTCTTCCCTTTCATCTCTTTTGCATCCTTTTTGTGTCCTTCTCCTTTCAGTCTTTTCCTCTACCCTATCTCTCTATTTCTTCATCTCTCTCTCTCTCTCTCTCTCTCTCTCTCTCTCTCTCTCTCTCTCTCTCTATATATATATATATATATATATATATATATATATATATATATATATATATATATATATATATATATATATATACTCCCCGTCTCTCTCCCTCTCTTTCTTTTTCTTTTTGTCATTTCGCAATATCCGTCTGAAATATCCATATTTGTCGTAAAAAAGAATCACATGCCTTTACATGCCTTTTATAACTTAATGCCAAGCGGAAACAACCTTCACACATCAGTCAGTTGGATATCATCGCCGGGATAATTTCCATGCTTTCTACAAGGCTTCTTACGACTTCGTATACAAAGGAGATTTAATGGATTATACCTTTGATTCTTATTGTGGCTGTTGATTTATGGCTGAGTGAATTTTTTTTCGAATATATTTCTTATATTTATATGTTTGTTTTCATCCGTTTTACTTTGAGTGATTTGTTTATTGCTACTCTTTTATTATTATCGCAATTGTATAATCATACAAAACAAGGATGTTGCTTAAAACAACAGACATTATTCTTCTCTCTTCAGTCTTCCCTATCTTCATTTCTCTGAACAACTTTTCACCAATTATTTATCTCTATGGCTTTGCCTATCACTTCCCTCTTCCTCTCTTTGCCTGCCTGTCTACGTTCCCGTTTCTCTCTCTCTCTCTCTCTCTCTCTCTCTCTCTCTCTCTCTCTCTCTCTCTCTCTCTCTCTCTCTCTCTCTCACTCTCTCTCTCTCTCTCTCTCAAAATATATATATATATTTTTTCTATTTCTCTCTCCTCATCCGTCACCAAGTTCCTATTTACATGTATAATACACACACATACATAATTAAAATGCCTTGTGTAGCTTACTTGTCAAGCTATACATGTTGCCAATATGATATAATGTTACATTTCCGAAATCCTTATTCAGTGGACATATTTATACACTGTATTGTAACGTTAATATGAGGTGCAGCAGTTAACTAAGTGTCATCATTATTAATGTCCCCTTCACCAGTCACCGGCCTCATCCTTTATTCGTAAATTTGTGATTTCAACTGCAAGATTTAGTGTTCCTCGATAATGCGACTGCATTAAAGATCATGACAGTAGGACTGTTTCTTCATTTTAAATGTACTTAATACTATTACTGTGAAGTATTGTGAATTTCAAAATGCAGTTGAAGGGAAACAATCGATCAGCGCAGACAGGTTGTCCACAGAACCTTGTCACCGATAACGTCAGAGTGACGAAATAAGTGGCGTCACTAGACGGTCGGTGTTAGGTAGTGTTACTTAATATTGGAAATAAGATCTCTGCAGTTTCGCATCAAAGGGATTATCGATGTGTCCATCCATCCATCCATACAAACATCCATCCATACATACACACACACAGACGCGCACACACACACACACACAGATACACACACAAACATATATATATATATATATATATATATATATATATATATATATATATATATATATATATATATATTTATATATATATATATATATATATATATATTTATATATATATATATATATATATATATATATATATATATATATATATATATGTATCGCTTAATTTTCATCTATCAGGGATGGTTCCAAACACCCCATGAGTAGAATAATTTATTCACCTTGAAGTATATCCAGTTTTATTCAACCTGCAAACAGTAATCCAAACTACTGAAGCAGCAACAAAACAAAATATTCCATAACAATGAAATCATAGGAAAGATTAAATGATAAGAGTAAAAAAAAAAATAATAATAATAATAAGTTTTAGCAATAATAATCATCATTGTACTACTCAAACATAAAATATGAATCATATCGAATCTACTGGAACTGTTATTACAAGAATTAACCATATCATATTTTCTTATAATGGATTAAAACTGAAAGATGGTTTTAAGCATGGACTACCAATTTCAATCAAATTCAGCCTCAGGTCTCATATCTGTCAGTCATTAGGCTGTATAGAAGGAACAATACATTCATATGCTTATATCATATGCTTATTTTATACAACGACAAATTCAAAATACAAAATTTAGCCTTTATTCATTCAATTTCATTAATACATCTACTTTTGTACTAAATCACAGATTTAAACTATATCAAACTTTTCATTTTTATCACTAATACAATCACTAATAAATTATATTCATATAATATTCCTACCTGATATTTACACATCAAATTTTGGCTAAACTTAAAAGATCTTTATCGAAGAGCTGTTCACGTGGTTGGTCATTTCCAGATTGTAAACAACGCTTCCAGATAACAAAATAAATTCACAATGCGCAATGTTCTTAAATCCATACAATTTATTATCAGAACTTAAATTGTACAAAATTACA
>NC_051392.1:14427078-14434578 GCF_015228065.2 Penaeus monodon | reverse complement strand
AATGTTTCTATTTTCATTTCAATTATATCTCACTGTTAGAGATTATTTATATTATATCAGCTACTACGATTTCACATGGTGTAATCGTTATTTTCGTTATTATTAGTTCATGTGAAATTGCCTCGTCGTCCTAACGATTTCCTTTCATTCCTCTCACGATAATCGTTAAGATGCTGACTGATTTTCATATGTCATTAATTATTCTATATCGCGAACGTCATTTCATCTTTATTACGTGGTCCTTGGTGACGACCCCAACGACGGGTTTCTGGACATGTAATTAGTATTAAGTCGAATGTTGTCCTTTACACGTGCCCAGACGCACTCTTATCGCCCAGCTGCGATCCGCGCCCGTGATGCGCCCAATGTTTTTACGACTCTACGTGGGCATAGCACTGGCATTTCCCAACGGGATGAAATGCCCAATTTGCGTATTATTTTTGCTACGTATGAGCTCGTCCCGGCAGTACCCTCTTCAACCTGAAAATATGGTGGGGTACTGCCGCTTTTCCTCCGGGAATCTTTAGGCTTAAGTTAACATAACTTGCAACTACGAGGGTTGTCCTATTGCTACGATCAGCGGTCTGCTTGCATCATGCGTTGCTCTGCAAGCTTTGTCTGTTCCGTGACAGACTTGTCACCATTTCATACATTTCATATTTCGATATTTATTTTCCTTGATTTCTATATTTTTTTCCACTTCGTTTACATACCCCGTCCCCATCCTCGCCTCGCCCTTTACTTATCAATTCCACCTCGCACGCCATTCTATTTCTTATTACTCTCACTCACCTTATCTATCTGCTATGATTCTATACCTACTCTACCACTATTATATTTTCTACTCGTGTGCTATACTCTGACTTATTCACTTTATAACTCTAACTTATTTACTCACTTATCTCGTCTATTCACCCATCACTTCAGTTATGCAACTTCATACATCGTATCTGTATAAATCACGTTAATTGCACAAGAATTACATGCGTATAGTCTTGCGCCAATCTTGTATTCTTGCCTTGCATTACGTTTTATCGTGCCGTATGTTGTTATTAAGCGTATATGATGTAATGAGTCACTCCCAAGCGAACATAAGGACTACATTTACCTATTTTCATTATCGCTTTGCTTCGAAATGATGGTGTCGGTGATAGACATATTCTAATCGATACTAATTTCTTATAAGTGAGATATATATTGTATGTACTATTGCACAGCACACTGTTAACTTTCGCATTGTTGCATTTTTTCTTTTCTCTAAGGAAGTCTGTCGTTCAAGATAGTCCTTGCGGACGCGACAACTTTTCCTTCCTTATAGCCATGCACAATGCTTATTTCTTGTAGATTTTCACCTCTATCTATCCTGAGACAATTGCAACTCAAGCAAGTCCTTGTGGACTATTGCAATTGTCTCCCTAAGCATGTTCCTCTGTCTATCTCTTGACAGTGAAATTATATAAAAAAAGTAATTATAAAAATTGAAAATTCAATATAACATTATTAAATACTATTTCTTGCAATATTCTGATTATATCTTACATCCGGCCCTTGTCATACATCCCCCCCCCCCATTTCGCCCTCCTGTCTCTCTGCCTGTCTCTGCCCTTGGTGTACTTGTTTCAGAAAATGGCGGATCAGCTGCGCGAGAAGTCCAGGACGCAGCCTGCCAGGACACACACCAAGCACGGCCGACGACACTTGCTGCTCCCGTCGAGGACGACGGGTGGGTGCGTGAGCCGAGCGATCTCAGATTGGTCAAATGCCTTCGATGACACACCCCCAAGCCGACAAACGTGACCAATGGGGTTTCTTGCCCGTGCATTGACCTAAGCCACGCCCACAGCGCTCATGACCTCTGGCCTCAGCCTTGACCCAAGCGGACACTCTACCTCGAGTCGCGGCCCCGCTCGCCCGCGGCCTCCCGGGTGCTACCCCGGCCTTCTTCTGCACAAGCCGGCCAATTCAACCTCGGTCCACGCTACAGAAAACCTATACTCTACAATAGACTCGTGAACCTAGACTATTTTACAAGTCCCTCACACAAGGTCTCATCACTGAGGCGTCGTTTCAACTACCCTAATGCAGTTTTTCTTGCTCTGACAGCTTGTTGCCTTTCATCAGACTACCATGAAACCAGAGGTCGACAGTACTGCCTGCTATTTTTGGGAATGGATGTTTCTGCTGCAAGGTAAATTCGTGATACGAAGTGATTTAAGCATCTTGAACACAATGTAAATTATTCACAGACCTCTGCATTACTGCAGTTGATTACAAAGCTTCCAAACTGCATGTTCAAGTCGTCATCTCTGCACTCCATTGGTTGAAATGTCATTCATTTCCTCCAAAAGCATTGGAAAGTGGTTGTCTCCATGTAAGTCTACTATGACCTGTCTAAAGAAATTCAACTGTGATCCAGGTGACACAGTTAACAGGTCAATATTGCAGAATGTCCTAGTTTGAATTTGGAACTGTGTGGGTGTGTCACTCTTGAGAATAAAGACTCCAAGGCCCTTCCACGAAGTTGCATAATGTGTCTCCCTAGAGGTGATGCCGACCATTGAAATCTCCCAAGAGTAGAAATGGATGAGGCAATTGCCCAAGTACACACTGGAATCCTGTCAGGGAAGTATCATGAATGGAGTGCCCCGTGGTAATAATCTCTTGTAGGACATACACAAAGGATTTCAGGATGCTATTCGCATGGTGCCATATCATTCCCTATCTTGACTGGATCCGTCAGGCGATGTTTCCTGATAATTAGGCATACACCGATTCTTCAGTGTTCAACAGACTCCCTGTTCATAATGGGTTGTTTGTTAAGTACCTTGGGGGTTAACGGTGGCCCGCCCCACACCTTTAAGCTGTTCCTTTCCAGCATCTTGGGAAAACCTTTTGAAGGGCCTTTTACCAGTTTCCACAGGCTTCCTTTGGACAGGCTCAGAATTTTACTGCCCGGGTAAAGGACAGACCTGAACCTTGGTTCAAGAGCATTCTGTCTAGCCTATGGATGTAGTGGCAGCTGGGGACGTCACTACTGAGGCCTCGGGAGCCCTGCCTGATGGTTCCAAAGATGCCTCAGGATTCCTTTGCCCGGGCAAAGGGTGGATGGAGCTGAGCCTTTGGTTCAGGGGCATTCTGTCTAGCAGCGGAAGCCCCTGTGGATATGGTGGCAGTTGGATCTGTCGCCATCGAGGCCCCTGGAGCCTTGGCTGATGGCTCCAAAGGCCTTACTTTGGAAGGAACCTCCTCAGTAGAGTCCTTCACTCGTACTCCGTTTAGGGTGAAACAATTCACCATAGGCAGTTGTAGTATTTGAGGACTGAGGTCGAACTGTAGCGGCAAAGTGCGTGGTGCAAGAAGTATTGGAGGGTAAGGGTTGGCGGGAAGGAGAACGGGCTAGTTCTAATCGAGGCAAAGGACCTACCTGGCAGTGCAAAAAGCACCAATACTTCCTTTTCAGATTTGTACCTTTTACTATTGCCCTAAAGAAGCTTCATGAGCCTCTTTGCAGTGGTAACAGCACACTAGATGTAGACAGTTGTTATTTCCTCGTTGACCTGATGACCCACACTTTACACACTCTTGGTTGTCCATTTTCCTTGAGAGAGCAAGAGTGACTCCATGCCCATAACCTGGCAATGGAAGCACTGCGTAGGGTTGGACATGCATGGCATTACCTTGAGATGGTACCATGCCAACTTAACTTATTCTGGAAGGACAAACGTTTGAAAAGTTAGAAGAGTTGGTGTCGACTGTTCCTAACCATCAGCTTTCTTAAAACTTTTACTGCCACTACAATAAAAAAGAATTTACCTCCTCAAACAGTTTCTCAGAATACCTCATCAGGTCTCCTGTACACTGATTGAGAGCTTTTGAGGAGAACATGAGACTTGAGCACCAGGAATATTGCATATCGCATGCAGACGGTCACTCTCGTCTGGTGCCTAAACTTCGACTATCAGGATACCATCTCGCTACAAGGCATTTATTATATGAGACAATTTCATATTTTTCAGGTAAGATTTCCCCAATGGATTGAGGGGGACTTTTCTGCTTCTTACCTGGCCTGGGAACCCGGGAATATTTACAATTTATTTGTCAGATTCATGAAACACTACTAATATCGTGGTATATTCCATGTTAAAAAATATAAAAATTAGAAAGATGTAAATTACCACCAATAAATAAATGAAGTACTGATGGAGTAACCTAAAAGAAGGAAATCTGCATAAGATTATACACATAGATAAATAGACAGATGATTATATAGATAGAATGAAAGCTAGCTAGATTAATTAACAGTTGGTGTGTGTATATATGTATGTGTATATACGTATATATGTACATATGTATGTTGTATAAGAGTAAATATATATGTATGTATATGTTTGAGTGTGTGTGTGTGTGTGTGTGTGTGTGTGTGTGTGTGTGTGTGTGTGTGTGTGTGTGTGTGTGTGTGTGTGTGTGTGTGTGTGTGTGTGTGTTTATCTATTTGATAATTTATTTATATTTACACACCCATACACACACACATACATACATACATACATAACATATATATATATATATATATATATATATATATATATATATATATATATATATATATATATATATATATATATATATATTATATATATGTATGTATATATATATATACATATATATATATATGTATATATATATATATATATATATATATATATATATATATATATATATATATATATATATATATATATATGTGTGTGTGCGTGTGTGGTGCGTGTGTGTGTGTGTGTGTGGTGTGTGTGTGTGTGTGTGTGGTGTGTGTGTGTGTGTGTGTGTGTGGTGTGTGTGTGTGTGGTGTGTGTGTGTGTGTGTGTGTGTGTGTGTGTGTGTGTGTGTGTGTGTTTATCTATTTGATGATTTATTTATTTTACACACCCATACAACACAATACATAATACATAAATACATACATATCATTATATATATATATATATATATCTAATATATAACGTATATATATATATTATATATATATATATATAATATATATATAGTATATATGTATCATATGCGTGTGTGTGTATGTGTGGTGTGGTTTGTGTGGTGTGTGTGTGTTTTTTTTTTTGTGTGTGTGTGTGTGTGTATGTAACTTTCATTAATGAAAACATTTATTTCTGTTCCAAATTCCCATAAAAGGCAAAATCCAAGATGAACCGTATTCATATTGACAGATATATAAAAGGTATGAATGAGAATGAATATCTTCACAATACAAGAGATGTATTTAACCGGTTTTGATTGCATTTTCGTCAGAAATACATACATCAGAGAAATTACAGAGTAAATATATATCCTATTCGTTGCTCGTATAATTGTTGCCGTGACCTTGGATAATTTGAATCTGCCCGATGCCGTGTTGACATTATTCCCCGTCGCGATGTATGCTGTTTCTATAATTTTTCTTTTTTGTTTGTTCAGTCCTCCATGGACTGTTTCTGCTTCCTTCCAGTTCGGTAGATTTCCAGCTTCATCTACATGGCATTGGAAGTCCTGTGGTGACGGATGTCAGCTCAATGTTCGCTGATCCTGGTGCTGAAACCACGGCCAAAGTATGTTGTATCGCATCTGTTGCAGGGCATGCGATATACAACACTACTAGGATTGCTTTCGGGTTGCTCTCTGTCTCGTATTAAGTCATTCAAAGTTGTGTCTTAAACAGATCAAGAACTCAATGCAATATATGTAAATATATATATATATATATATATATATATATATATATATATATATATATATATATATATATATAATGAGTTCTTGCTCTGTGTGTTAGCATATTCATTTATTTTTATACGATCAAATGAAGTGAAAATCAAGGACCTGGTAGGAGTCTACATGCCATTATTTATGGTATATGCTTATTCTCTGCGAGAATGTCTTAAGTATAAATCTTATACAGCCGGAACAAGTGAGGCATATCCAACCACAGTGACAAGGTTGGGACAGCAAGATGCATGTAAGATGTCTAATTACTGTCGAATGTGCAGCCGCTTCACTTACCTAATAATCTGACTTCCCGAGAGACAGACCTTTGCAAATTACCTTACTAAGAAACTGGGGTGATTTGATTACCCTTGGGCATAACATGGGGCTTGCTAACATACAGAAGCCGAAGATTTTAAAAATCCCCCCCCCCCAAAAAAAAAAAAGTTATGTTCTTTACAGTGTATGTCTGTGTGCGCGGTGAGTTATCATTTCTAGAAATATTAACATTTTCTTATGGCGTTAGTTAAGAAATAGCCATCATGTAAAATACTCGTTTTTTAAACACAAAATTGTAAAATACACATTATTCGGATAAGAGTTTTCCCACTACACGCCAGAGGACTGAATGATCAGCATGTATGAAAATGGCACACGTTATTTTTATTTCTCTGAGTGTTTCCAGGCACGCATGGCTGCAGTAAACACACGAACGAAACGCATTCAACAATTCGACATTTACCTGTGCTATTAATTTTTTTTTGTATTGTTTTGTTTATTGCTGTC
Source organism: Penaeus monodon (assembly GCF_015228065.2). Taxonomy (NCBI): domain Eukaryota; kingdom Metazoa; phylum Arthropoda; class Malacostraca; order Decapoda; family Penaeidae; genus Penaeus; species Penaeus monodon. Next base: position 14,428,038 of record NC_051392.1, on the reverse strand, counting down.
TGAGGGTAGAGAGAATGGTACGAATGGAGTTAATATTAATAGCATGATTAATAATATTGATAGTGATAACGCTAACAGCAATAGTAATAATGATGGTGATCGTAATAAAAATAACAATGATGATAATGATGACAACACACAAAACGCATACCTCAGTTAATAATCATGCAATATTATAATGATGATGATAGTGATAATAATAATGATAATAATGAGAAAGATAATGATAATGATACTAAACTGATAATAATGATTAATAATAATAACAGTAATCATAATACTAACAATAATAGTAACAGTAGTAATAATAACATATTAATAATGGTAATGGTGATGATGATGATGATGATGATGATGATAATGATGATGATGTGTGTATGTGTACGTGTGTGCACATATGTATATATATATATCATTATATATATATATATATATATATATATATATATATATATATATATATATATATATATATATGTATGTATGTATGTATGTATGTATGTATGTATGTGTGTGTGTGTGTGTGTGTGTGTGTGTGTGCGTGTGTGTGTGTGTGTGTGTGTGCGCGCGTGTGGGTGTCCACATATATATGCATACGCACACACACACACACACACACACACACACACACACACACACACACACACACACACACACACACACACACACACACACACACACACACACACACACACACACACACACACACACACAATGTACTTGCACATGCACAGTGAATTGCAACATTACTTAGGGTGAGAGAGGTACAATCTGCTGAATTAAGAAGCATAAACCAAGGACAAAGGCTGGTTATCCTTGTACTTAGAGTGCGAGACCGAGAGTGAAGAGAAGAAGAAGCAACGCTAGATACATATGGTGCCTTTTTAAATTTTTCTTCCGTACATCAAAGACAAAATACGTGTTGTTGTGAAGTATTGTTATACTTTTTTTATATTCCGT
>NC_051392.1:14417078-14422078 GCF_015228065.2 Penaeus monodon | reverse complement strand
ACACACACACACACACACAAACACACACACACACACACACACACACACACACACACACACACACACACACACACACACACACACACACACACACACACACGCCACACACACACACACACACATGCATACACGCACACACACACACATATATACATGCTATGTGAGAGAGAGAGAGAGAGAGAGAGAGAGAGAGAGAGAGAGAGAGAGAGAGAGAGAGAGAGAGAGAGAGAGAGAGAGAGAGAGAGAGTGAGAGAGAGAGAGAGTTACTATGCACATGGAGGATTAAGACGGCTGTAAAGACCTGCCATTACATATGCTACAGAAGAGAGGATTACGTCTCTTCTGTAACTCTCAGACGGAGGCATTTACACATTTGACACAAGTGAGCCACGTACACCCGCAGTAACAAGGTGAGAAAAATTCGGATGGATGTGTGCGGTCGCATCGTTAATCTTAAGGCTTTCTGTCTTCCCAAGAGACGTATTTCTGAATTCCCTCTTAATTAACAGCCTGAGTGTATTTGATAAGCTTGAGGTATATCGTACCGAATAGATAAAAGAGAGTAGAAACAGCGAAAACAGAACTTTTTTGCCGCTTATTATTACAACAAGCAAAATACCCAAGGATCTTAGGGGTTAATACATTTATATATTGTTCCAACAAGCCAAAAATAGTGAAGAAAGCTCAATACCGTGTTGCAAGTATACTAAAACATAAATACATTGGGTTTCCTGCATGTTCTGATGTCTGTAGGTATAAATGAATGACTATTTAAAGTTATCTAACGCGTCAGCAGTTAAGGTTATTAGCGGCGAATACATTGTTGATATTAATATAACTTAAAAATCAATATTCTGGAATAAAATAAATAACAATAAATTTCATATAAAAAATCAGAGCATAAATATCATGCTTTGAATGTATAAAATTATTGCATGAATATTATTCATAATTAAATTTTAATAAAATATTCTCTCTCCGGAAACTAATAAGACCGATATCACAATCCTCCCGCAAAACAATTTTCAGCGTATATGGGGGAGACAATTACATACGTTTTTGGTCTGAGAATGATGCATATCTTTCCACTACCGTTAATGGCTCTTGGCATCCTTCAAAACTTGCTTCACCTTTACCAATCATCGGCCCATGAGTCTTGCATGCCCAATTTTTAGTCATGTTAACACGACTTCTATTTGTCGCTTAGGATGAGCGCTTGTCACCCAACTGCCAAGGTCATCTCTAATCTCTCGCAGTTTACTTCTAGAGGCGAGTTTTAAGTCGGTGTGTGGGAGAGTCAAACAAGCATCACAGGGCTGAGCGGCAGCTACCTTGGCCTTCTGATCAGCTCGCTCATTCCCATTCCTTTTTATGTGCTGACATCAGTGCAAGCCAGTCTTCAACATCCCTTACCACTGGATGTGATGAGTTTAAGCTTTTGATTGCTTGCAAGGCGCTACGAAAGTCGTAATAGAATGGTTCGCGAGATCTCTAGTCATCTTGACTGCTGCAAAGATGGTATGTAACTCTGCAATGAAGATCGAGGCTGCAGAAGAGACTGTCGAATGCAATCTTCCTCCTGCTCACTGCTGTAAAGCCCATACCATTTTCAGATTTCGAAACATCTGTATATATTGCATCGAATCCTTGGTATTTAAAAGCGTGTTGAAAAATCTCCGACCGATCCGGCTCGACTTCATTGGTCCAAGGGGAGAATTGGGGAATTCCAACAGCTAGATCTTTAGTGAGATTTAAAATGAGATCTTCCTCGAGATTCCTCAATTCCCCTACCATAGGATCGGCTATCTTCAAGGAGGGTGAAAACCAATCTGAATGTAAATCCCGGGATCCTTTGTAGTCTCGTGTAGTAAATCAGGTGCATCTAGTCCTGGTGTAATAAGAGGTGGTTCTCCACTCAGCATACTGAGTGAAGACCTGAAAGTCCCATGTACAGATGCTGAGAGCTTCATTATGAACTAAGTCCAATATCCGTAGAACAGTGGGAGATGCAGATGAAGAAGAACGTGCATAGTCATGTTTGCTACGAAAAAAACGCTCGGTAAAGCGTTGTGCATCCCAGGAAAGGTGTGAAAGAACCCACAAATACTAAGCGCTTTTGTAGCTTTCACCTTTAACTGTTTGATGTAAGGCACCCATGGAAGCCTTGAGTCATAAATCTGACCCAAGTACTTCACCTCTTGGACAAAATACAGTGGGTTTGCTAAGGGAAGGATGGAACTTTCCTCTTTTGTGGAAATGCAGAGTCATGATCTTCCTTGGAGAATTCCAGGAGAATTCTGAAATTCTCGGGTATAGAAGCATCCTTACCAAGTTTAGGAATAGGAATGATTATAGCTGCTTTCCATGTGAATGGCACTGCGCCCTCCCTAAAGTTTCTATTGAATAGATCCAACAGGAACATTGGGTAGCTCTCCAATAAGTGAGATATTATTTGGTAGGGCAGTCTTATGGCAGAGCTGCAAAGCAGAGTCCATCTCCTTGCGCTAAAATGACAACTTGTATGGAAGTTCTGCTGCAGTCATACTGAAGAACGACAATGGGTGTCGTTCCTATTCAGCTCCAGAGGAGATATTTGTCATGGATTTAGCTAGCTCATGTATAACATCCTTTTTAGTTCGTGAGGATTAACCCATCCATCTACAGAGGAAGGTGGTGACATGGATGTGCTCTTTCCAGCAATCATACACACTCTGTCCTTAGCCTTGTCCCATGCCAGAGTTAATCAAGGAGACATACTGTATCCACAACGTCAATCTAATCTTCTTTAGGATTTGCCTGGCCTTGGTTCTGATCCTTTTGTAATGGATCAAGGTCACATCGCTGGGTCGTCGTTTCAGCTGCCTTAATGAATCAATGTGCTTTACTCTCACTCTTGGTTGTCTATTTCCCCTAAGACAGCAAGTGTTGGTTCCATGCCCATAACCCTGGCAGTGGAAAGCACAACATAGGCTTTGGGCACATATGGTTTAACGTAAGGTAGTACAATGCCATAAGGCCGCGGTGGCCGAGTGGTTAGAGCATCGGACTCAAGACTGTCACGACGGCAATCTGAGTTCGAGGGTTCGAGTCAATGCCCGCGTTGTTCCTTGGGCAAGGAACTTCACCTCATTGCTGCCTAGCCGCTGTGCAAGCCAGCCCAAGTCAGTGCGTCCAAACCGGTAATTAGAGTGGTACTCAAAACACCGGTCGAGGCAACGCAAACACGCCTAAATGTCCAAAATCATGAACTGATCGCACGTCCTTGTAGGCAGGGCACTTTAAGAGATCAGCAGTACAATGCCTACTTACCTAATTCCAGGACTGAAATTTCAAAAGCTAGAAGAGGAGCTGGTGTCGATTGTTCCAAGCCCTCAGCTTTCTTCTTAAAATGTTTGACTGCCACAGCCTTAAATTTCTTAGTTCTCAGATAGTTTCCACATACCTCTCGAAAAAGATCAATTCCCTGATGATTTTCGTGAGGAGAACATGAGGCTTCAGCCCCAGAAATACCGCATATCGCACGTGAACGGTCATTCTCGTCATGTTACGAAACCTTAAATATAAGGCTACCATCTCGCTGTGGGGTGATGCCAGGATCATGTTGACACACCTCAATTTTCTTGCGATTCACTTCAAAAGTATCAGGATCCATGATTGACACGCCATCAATGGTCTTCACTACAAGGTATTTAACATATGAAATATTTTCATATTTACCAGGTAGGATTTCCATAATAAATTGAGGACTTTTCTCCTTTCCTGGTCTGGGACCCAGAGAAGCATTACAATTCCCATTTTTGCCCTTTAGAACCTGGAAAGGTTCCAGACTGACAATATGTGATGAAGGATTAGACAGGGATTGCGTAGGTTACCATGGAGGGGTGAGGAACAAGGGGAAAAAATAGTTGGGCTCAAAATCCCAAACAGCCACAAGGTAGTGAGGAAATATACGATGGCAGTCGCGGGACTTTAGCGATACTGCTTGACCCTAGCCATATTTGACCAACCAATTTACTTGAAGGGATCTTGATCAAGCCACCCGTCTAACTGGTATAGAGGACCAAAGAGGTATGTTGCTTGTTGCCGGATGCAGTGTGCAACATCGCTCAACCTCCAAGACTCCTGTCTCCTAGTAATATGGGATGCCATGCACGGCAAACACACGTAGAAAAGTTTTCCCCTGTCCAAAATAGAATGAACCATGGGTTTCTCTCATAGGCCTTGGTGCACCTAGGGAGCCATTTTGTCTCATCCCTCACTGGTGACCCTTCCAGTATAGATATTCCTCTGGTCTGGCACCAGGTCAAGCACCCCCCCCCCCCATGTAGCAAGGTGGCTCCCGTTAGGGGGGTCTGTAGGCATAATTAAGGCTAAGGTATTCTCAGCTACCAAAAGATTATGATCAGTATATATGGAATTTATACATTTGATTACTCGTTCTCTGTCGATTTCTGTATTTCATCACTATATATGTTCTGGGACTCCATGTACTTTCATTTGAATACTGGTGACTCTTCCCGTATAGATATTCCTCTGGTCTGCCTTACCAGGTCAAGCCCCCCCACCCCCACTGTAGCAAGGTGGATCCCGTTAGGGGTGTCTGTAGGCATAATTAGAAGGCTAAGGTATTCTCAGCCCCCAAAAAATTATGAAAAGTATATGTGGAATTTATACATTTGATTACTCGTTCTCTGTCGATTTCTGTATATTTCATCACTATATTTATTCTGAGACGCCATGTATTTTCATTTGCATACCAGTCTTCTCGATGTTGGCCGGAATGTTTCTCTTTTACTATACACAAGAGAAAACGTTAACTGGTATTAATATATTGGAGAACTAGATATGATAATATATGAACAGTATACCAGCTCTGCAGATTTATTCATTGCATTTAGATTTTTTTCCATTGATACAGCTGGTATTATTTCTTAAGGTCCCTTTCAATTAGGTACACAGTTAATTGCCTCCACTTTTTCCTTCTGAATGAAGTTGTCCCT
>NC_051392.1:14397078-14412078 GCF_015228065.2 Penaeus monodon | reverse complement strand
GTCACACCAAGAATATCCATTGCAACAAATGAAATCCAAACCAAACTTTTTTAAACCTTGTGTGTATATGTGTGTGTGTGTGTGTGTGTGTGTGTGTGTGTGTGTGTGTGTGTGTGTGTGTGTGTGTGTGTGTGTGTGCGTGTGTGCGTGTGTGTGCGTGTGTGTGAATTTCTCTTTCATCTGTTGTGCCCATGCCTGCAAATGTTGAATAATCCTATAACAAAGCGATAATGCACTTATCTTTAATTGGCTGATAGATGTCATGAAAGCCATATTCATATATTGTTTTTTTGAACTATGTATTCTGGTGCACCCATAACCATTCCAGTTTTCGTTTATTGTGAGAAGTCTATACTCTCGTTTCTGATTTACGGAATGATTTCCCCCAACTCATCATATCTTTTATTACTGAAAACCGAAAAATTACTCATTTGTCTGCTTATTTTGGTACTTCTTTCCTATTCATATTTTTTTTCCATTTTCCATTTCTTCCTTTTGTCGTCTGCACATTTTCCTTACTACAGCATTGTAGTTTAATTCTCTACCTGAGTGCACACTAGTTTCTCCTGCTGTATCCCTCCGGCTTCCATTTCTTGCTTTTGCATCTCCTTTGCTTCTGCTCGAGTACACCCTCCTTGCCTCCTTGGGTGCCTTACTCTCTTCCTTTTATCTTCAGACCTGAAGATGGAATTAGCTTTCGTGTAAATATGTTAATCGTATTATCGTGCAGTTGTGCCATTTACATTTCCCAATCATCGACGACTAAACGTTGGATCTTTTAGTTCTGTGTTTCTCAAGCTCAGTAATGCAGCCATCCTAAGGAGCACTGATTTGTTTCATGGAGGTGCTTGAGGGAATAAGGACCCTAGGGGAGCGCATAAGGTATCAAAGGGAGCGCTGTGGTGGTTTGAAAAAATAGCTCGAATTTAGTAATGGCTTTTGTCTGGAATTATTTCCTTACGAGCCAGAAGGAATTTGCTTTGGGGAGTTATCAAATTTTACCTGGAAAAAGAAGTCGTTGTCATTTATTGGCATATGGCTAACCATAATATTGTGCTTTGCCCTATATTCACTCTAAGACGAAGGCACGGACTCTATTAGTTATATGACGTCAGTACTTCTTTGTGTGTGTAGAACCCCTCTTTCACAGATGGTATTTTGTATTTGCTATGCATCATTTAGGGATGCAATGTGAATTTACAGTGTTTAGCTTTCTCTCCGTTAGTTTAATAGCATGTTGTTTGCGTGTATGTATTCTAATATTTTTTTTCGAAAGGTTTATGTGTATTGTCTGTTTTTCTCTCTTTTTGTCACTCGCTCTATCTCTGTCTCTATCTTTCAGTGTCTCTTTACGCATCTTTATCTCTATCGCTTCCTTTCGCTCCCTCTCTCTCTCTCTACTTTCATATGACTATATAATCTACCCTCCCTCTTCTCTCTCTCTCTCTTTCATCACATAAAGTGTAAACCTCCGCGCGCGCGCATTACAATTTGTGCTATAGAGTAAATTTGTTCTTAAGAGGCTGATTGTAGCCGAGATCTGACTTGTAATTCAAAAGTGATCAGTAATAAGTATAATTATAGTTTGTTTTTCTTAATATTAATTAATTGTTTGTATTAGACAAAAAATATATTTCTGATGTCACTCCGAACCACTCTAGGGGACTGAAACACCTCATTTCACTATGCGGCGCCAGCGAACGGGTTTCGGTAATACGGAACGGCCATAAGCTGCCTGTATGGAGGCGGATTAGCAACATTTCACTGAGCACCAGACCCCCTAAAGAACTGGAATTCTACAACAAGAGGAACTCTGGTCTGTCATTATTATGCAAGCCCTTCTAACTGCTAATGTTGATTTGTGTTTAATGAAACCAAAGATGAAAAGAAATGAAAAAATAGTAATCTGTACAAATTATGAGTCGAAGTTTCTATCAAATCAGACTTGTTTTAAGTTACTATCTTTATGTAACATTATTATAGTTTTAAAATGATCTATTCCGAGGTCTACAAATGGAGAAAAGTCATAGCATTTAGTTTCAATAAAACAAATGCTTGTGTATAATTTTGTGATTCCCAACCTCCGAAAGACTGCTGAATCTAAAGACTGGAGAATTCCCAGATTGAGCTGATCTTTTGTGAATCTCTTGTGAGTTCTTTTCTATGTCAGTCGATTGTTGGATATACAGTAAATATGTGCAACTAAATTTTTTTTTCATGTTCATTTGACTTGTATTTGAATTATTTTTACTGTCTCCTTAGGTTTGTTCGTCAAAAATGATATAGGCGAATATATAAAAAAAATATGACATTAGGTAACGCTTCCTTCTTATAGACTTATTGTTTCTTTGGCTCTGTAACTGTTTAACTTTTAGTGTTTTCCTTTTAAGCGAAGAGTTCCAGGATATATATTTGTGCGACGTACGTAGCATTCTTTTACAGAGATTAAGAGTTCCCACTTTCAAACTGAGATTCGATACTTACTTGAAATTCAACATTTATGTTTTAATAATACTTGGAATTCAGTAATTGAGGTTTTATACCTAACCTGAAATCAGTATATTTTGTTTAGAAGTTCTAGTTTATTTACCTTGATATCGGATATAACCCTATTCGAAACCCATAACACGTCAAAATTCCTCCCCGCTCGTTTAAATCCATATTCCCTCAGTATTCCTTCACATTGTTTTTCGTAATCTTCCCCTCTCTTCTTACACATGTGATACTGTTTTCCGTCACGGATTCCCTCGTATGGGTTAGGCCGGGTGGCGGTAGTTATTTATATACATCGCTTTACGTGGGACATGAATCAGAACAGACCTGTTGTGGATGTCGAGTGATTTGTACGGCACGGTGTTATAGGTAGACGGGGGCTTTATTATTTTTCCAATTTATTAATACGATGTATATACAGTATAGTGCAATTAATGACATACGATATTAAACGATAGAATAGAAACATAGCTATATAGTTACATATGACATACTGTGTACTGAAGATATGCACTTATATATAATATATAATAATATATGACAACGTGAACTTGCTTACTATTCATCAAATATACTTTAGCCCCAAGAAAAAAACTGTACTTGAAATGCATCTATTTCTGCTATTCTACTATTTCTGCTGCTGCTACTTCTGGCAGCAGCAACAGTAACTGTTGTTATTATTACTAATACTGTTGTTATTACTACTACTACTACTACTACCACTACTATTACATATACTATTTCTTCTATTAAAACATTACTCCTTCTTCTACTGCTGCTACTACGACTACATCTACTGCTATCCCCCCCCCCCCGCATCCTACAACTACTACTGTTAATAGTAATAATGATAATGGTAACAACAACAAGAATAATAGCAACAATACTGATAATAATGATAATAATAATAGTGATGATGATGATGATGATGATGATGATGATGATGATGATGATGATGATGATGATGATGATGATGATGATGATGATGATGATGATGATGATGATGATGATGATGATGATGATGATGATGATGATGATGATGATGAATAATGATGATGAATAATGATGATGATAATAAAAATAATAAAAATGATAATAAAAAATAACAACAGCAACAACAACAACAACAACAACAACAACAACAACAACAACAACAATAACAACAACAATAACAACAACAACAACAACAACAACAACAACAACAGCAATAACAATAACAATAACAATAATAATAATAAAAAATAAAATGATAGCTATAATAATATTAATAATTATGATAATAAATGTAATAATGATGATAACAATAACGATACTGATATTGATAGCAATAAGAATTATTGCAATAGAGATAATAATAATAAAGAATAATGATAAAGATAATAATAGTAATAATGATAATGATGATGATAACAATATTAATGTGTAACAGTCATGGTAATAATATACCCTTCCACCTTATATCTCCTCCAAAGCAAACCTAATCCCTTTTTTCCTTCTTCCCTCGCAGCCACTTTTCCGTCCTTCCATTCCCTCGCATTTCCACACGTCACCGCCGCATGTTCACCGCCTTTTACTTCGCTTTGCTTCTCCTCTTCAAATCACTCTTCCTGTTGCGATTTCATCTGCTGCCATAGTCTTTCATATTCCGTTTCTGCATTTTCTTAGATGGATATTTCGCTTTTCAAGTTGTAGGCGTTTCTTCATTCTCCTTCAAGCCGTTCCTCGGGATAGAAGAAACGTGTGAATTACTGTCTCAGCACCTTCATTTTACCCTAAGATGTTGGTGTTATAAGCCGCTTTCCGCCTTTGTTAGTAGTAGTGTATTTACACAATAGTTATGGGTACCGATTATGTTTACATTGCTTCATATAGGTGTTTGTGAGTGTGTGTGTGTGTGTGTGTGTGTGTGTGTGTGTGTGTGTGTGTGTGTGTGTGTGTGTGTGTGTGTGTGTGTGTGTGTGTGTGTGTGTGTGTGTGTGTGTAGGACATTCTCCTGTGGTGATACGATGGCAGAAAAAAACTGTACTTGAAATACATTTATCGACAGAGGATATATTTTCGAAATTTTCCTGAGTACACCTTTAATTATGAAGAGGTAGAGAAGACATATAAGAGGTAAGGAAGAAGCAAAACGCTACAAGAAGGGGTAGGGAAGACAAGTATACAGAATCACCTGCAAGTCAGGTCAATTTGAAGAGCTGACGGTGCAAGTTTTTTTTTTTTTTTTATGGCAAAGAAACCACTAATGTGAATTAAGGATCAATACTATATAGGTCGAAATTATGCAGGTTGTTCATTCGAGAGTTTTCTATAGACGTGACGGCACTGGACGGAAAGACAAAACGAACTACTGATGAACAGGGTTGGAATTCTATGACTTTCGATGCGGAACAAGGCGTTATGTTTGGTAGTAAATCGAGCTTTCATCAAGATAAAGGCGATAAAATAACTAGTAAAATCTATTTTCATGTACTAGTACATGACTGAAAACACATATGTAAACAATCATGAAATCTCAATCAATAATAAAAAAATAAAAAAAAACTGCAAACCGCTGTATGTCAAACACTATAGCCACTTGTACATGCCTAGCGTTCTCTGCATAGTGTGTCGACCAGTTTTATAGATCAAACAGCAGTTGAGGGGGAACTGCTATTACGAAATATTTGCATCTTGTGAAGTAAAATACATAACCTAAATCATTTTTCAGTAACGTAATATGGTGTATAGCTTAATTTCAGTTGCAATGTTACCCATATGTTGAAAGAGCGTTAGTAGGATACAGCTCAAGGAAATACATATTTAGTAAGTTAAACACACACATTCTGTTATTTTCGAGTTTTATATTCCATGTTACTGTCTGTTCAAAAAGAAAGGGAATATTACACCTTTTTTGTACATATGAAATAAAAAAATATTTAGTATTGACAAAAACGTAACAGCGGAATTCAAGACAAAGTAGACTAGAAATTAATATGTAAATAAACGGGTCTTTTATCATGTTTATCGGTTTACCAATACTTTCAGCGAACGTATCGCTGGCGTCCATAATTATGAGATAACGGGCCAACAATACCTGCATTCAGCTGTATTTTGCATACTTGAATAAGATATAACAGACTACTGAAAGAACCTTCTAGTTAGGTTAACTTAATAACATGCGTGTTTGCCGCCCATATTACTAGGAGACGGGAGTCCTGGAGTTTGAGCGAGGTGTGCTGCAACACACCTCTTTGGTCTTTTATCCAGGTTAGACAGGTGACTTGATCGAGGTCCAGTCAAGTCAATCAGCTGATCAAATATGGCTAGGGTCAAGCAGATACCGCCCAGTCGGCATCGCATAGGTCCCGGGACTGCCATCAGCATTGGGTGACGACGGCATGTATTTCCTCACTACCCCTATGTCTCCTGGGTGTATTATGCCCCAAACTATAGCTTCCTCTCATTGAAACCATGTTGGGTTGGGGATGAGGAGATGAAGAATTCTAATTTGTACGATTTCTACAAACTTAAACAGACTGACTCTCTCACTGACGAGTTACACAACCCCTTGATCATCCTTCTCAAACATCATCTGTTGTTACTCTGGAAGCTTTTGAGATTTCCAAGCGGCAAGAATGGGAATTCCTGCTCTCCTAGACCAGGTAAGGAGAAAAGTCCTCAATCCGTCAAAGAAATCTTACGTAGTAAATATGAAAGTATTTCATAAAACAAAAAACTTTTTGTGAAGACCACTGATTGCGCGTCCATCATAATGCATCGCAAGAAGTGTATTATTGTGATCCTCGGATCACGCTGTAATGGGATGATAGCCTAACAGTCGAAGTTTCGTCACCAGACGAGAGTGACAGTCTGTGCAATATATGACATTCCTGGGGATCAAGTCTCATGTTCTCTTTACAAAATAATCAATCTGTGCAGGGATTGTCTTTTTTCCACGTAGTCGGAAAAACTGTTAGATGATCTAAAGACTTAGAGGTAGTAAAGCAGCTTAAGAAGAGAGTTGATGGTGTGGAATAATCTACACCAGCTCTTCTACCTTCAGAAACTTTAGTTCTTCTTGAATCGGTAAAGTTGGCACGGCACCACGTCAAAGTAAAGTTATATGTGCTTTCACTGCCAGGGTTATGGACATGGAGCCAACTCTTAAGGAAAATGGATGACCAAGAGTGTGTCAAGTGTGTCAAGTCAAGTGTACAACAGGTCAAGGAGATGACAACTATTCAGATTTAGTATGCTGTTATCACAGTAGAGAAACTCATGAAGCTTCTTCTAAGTAGTACATCAGATACAAATTTGAAACAGAAGTATTGGTTAGAGCAAGGAGAAAGTTTTCTAGAGGCAAAGTGTTGTACCTGTATGCCAGGTCAGTTCTTTGCCCGACCTCCTTCCTGTCATCCCTCTAATATTTCTTGCAACACTCACTGCCATATTTTGGCCTCGGTTCTCAAATAATGAAACTCCTCTGATGAGTTGTTCCACCAAGAGCAGAGTGGGAGTGGGAGGTCTCTTGAGGAGACTCCTCCCAGAGTAAGGGAAGGCTGCAGAGGCCTCAACGATGACAGCTCCAGCTGCCACATCTGGATGGGCCTCAGTTACTAGAAAGAATGCCCCTAAACTAAAGGCTCAGTTCCGCCCCTTGCTAGGCCAATAATAAATCCCGATCCTGTTCAAATAAAGCCAGTGGAAAATAGTTCTACAGGCAAACATGCATCCAAAAGACTGCAAGATGAAAAGGTAACTTGTCAACCTGAATAATTAGATAGTCTGGTCCAATGGAACTGTCAGAGAATTCATGCAAAATGGGAGGTATTGCAACATCGGATAGCGTCATGTTTGTTTGGGTTTGTGTATGCCCACAAAGAGATTAAGACCAGGAGAAATCATCAAATCTCCCTGAGAGAGTTCAAACCCACTACAGAACCTTTTAATAATGGATCTCATGGAGAAGTAGCAGTGATGGTACATCAGATATTCCCTTTCAGGTCATCCACGTTCAGATGACACTGAAGATGAAGCCATGAGGATAGGCTTGACACTGTTGCATCCATCTACCTTCTTCCACATAATCTGAACAAAGACAGTTTGGAAGATCTACTAGGGCAGTTGCCTCATACATCTCTACTCTTGGGGGATGTCAATGGCTGGCATCACTAACTGTAGAGGAAAGGCATTGGAGTCCTTGTTCTCAAGATTGGATGTAGTCTTACTGAACAGTGACACACCCACACATTTCCAAATTCAAATTGGAACATTCTTCAATATTAGCCTGTTAGCTAGTTTACCAGGTGTGCGGTTGGATTTCACTCGGCAGGTCATTGAAGACTTAAATGGAAGCGACCATCCCCCAATACTTATGAAGGAGGTGAATGGTATTCCAGCTAATGGGGTGAAGAGATGGCGACTGGAACATACAGACTGTAATCTTTTAAGATCAACTGCAGTAATGCAGGGATCTGTGAATGATTTCCAGTGTGTTCAAGATGTTGATCACTTCACATCAAGACTTTACCTTGCAGCACAAGCATCCACTCCTAAAAGTGGTGGTCTGAGGAATGCGAATAAGCTGTCAGAGCAAGAAAAGCTACATTAGGGCAGCTGAAACGATACCCCTATGATGTGACCTTGATCCATTACAAAATGACCCGAGTTAAGGCCAGGTGAGTGCTAAAGGAAGCTAGACTGATGTCATGGGGACAGTATATCTCTTCGAATTACTCACTCCATTAGCATGGGTATGGGACAAGGTTTTCAAGATCGCTGTATAGAGCACATCCAAGTCATCACCTCATACTCTGAAGATAGATTGGATAATCGAAGATGTTGCTAATAAGCGAGCTTAAACCATGGCAAAGTGTAAAATGCTCCTCTGGAGTATTTTACACTGCAGCTGAACTCCCATACAACTTGTCATTTTTGCGTAGGGAGAATGATTGCTTTGCAGCTTTGTCGTAAGACTGAAGTGATGATATCCCATACCAAATGATATCTCACTTATTGGAAACTTCCAAAAGTTCCTGTTGGACCTATTCAATAGGATCTTTAGGGACGGCACATTGTCATCCACATGGAAAGAAGTTATAATCCTTCCAGGGAATTATCGACCAGTTTCTCTCACCAGCTGCATATGCAAGTTGATGGGGAAAATGGTAAACTTCAGGTTGACATGGCTACTAGGAAAACGGAAAGTATGCTGAACCCATATCAATATCATTTTCTAGATTTAGAAAATTGACATAGACCGCAGATGACCGTATGAGGTTTGAAACTGCTTAACAGGATTCCATTGCACAGTGACATCACATGTTAGCAGTCTTCTTTGACCTTGATACTAATTGGAAGCACGGCATACCAATGGATCTGTATGACATTGTTTTAAGAGGAATATTACCTGCCTTCATAAAACACTTCCTTGCTGATAGGATTTGGGAGTGAGAGGTTTTCTAACCTGGCGGACCAGCTGGAAGGGTTCCCGCAAGGAAGTGTCTTAAGTGTGAGCCTTTTTGCCATTGCTATAAGTGACATCGGAAAGGTCGTTCCAAGTACCTGTCTCATGTAGTCTGTATGTGAATGAATTCACACTGTACTGCTGAGGAAGAAGCTTACTTGATGTACAAGGACATATGCAGAATGCAGTAGATCAGGTTGTGCAGCGGGAAACATAAAATGGATTCAAATTCTATCCAAGCAAGACCATGGCTAGTGATTTCCACAGAAGAGGAAAGTCCAATCCTTCTCTCTAATTAGGAGCAAACCCATTTTGTTTTGTCCAAAAGGTGAAGTACTTGTGTCTAATATTTGACTCAAGGCTTACATAGGTGCCTCATATCAAACAATTGAAGGTGAAGGCAGTGTAAGCGCTTAGTATTTTGACGGTTTTTTTCTCACCTGTCTTAGGTGCAGACTGTGCAACGCTTTTGCAGCTTTACCTTGTGGTTATTCGTAGTAATCTTGACTATGAATGTGAGGCATATTAATTTACAACTCCCAATGATCCCCAGATGTTGGACTCAGTTTATAATGAAGCTCTCAGAATCTGTACAGGGACTTACAGGTCTTCACCTGTGGAATCCCTGTATGCTGAGAATGAACCACCTCTTTCATTACACTGGGACTACATGAACCTGATTTATTACATAGGCCTACAAAGAATTCCGGAATCTTCTACATCTAGATTGGTTTTCAACCCCCTAGTCAATCCTATGGTAGGAGAAAAAGGAAGCTTGTGGAATTCCAATTTGAATTTCTTCATGGTTCTAGCTATCCAACTCCCCCTTGGACTAATCTGGTCGAGTTGGATTTAGTCGGAATAGGGAATGTGGAGAGATCCGAAACAGAAATTAAGGAGAGATTTCTTTAACCCACCTCTAATTACCAAGGATTAGATCTAATATACACATGGTTCGAAATCTGAAAATAGTGTGGGCAGCATTAGGAGGAAGACCAGTCCTTTTTCAGCAGCCTCAATCACAATTACAGGCCATCCTTATAGCAGTCTAACTGACTAGAGATCTTAGGAACCATTCTGTAGTGGTGTTTTTAATGAATCAAGAACTGAAAATCATCACATCAAGTGGTAAGGGAGGTTCAACATTGGCTTGCACTAATGTCAGCATGTAAGAAGATAACATTGTTGGCAGACAGCGGATATTGGCATCCATGGGAATGAGCGAGCTGATCGGAGGGTCAAAGCAGCTGCTGCTCAGCCCTGTGATGCACGTTTTCCTCTCCCAAGCACCGACTTGAAACCCAGCATCTGGAATTGTCCTCGCGATAAATGGAGGGAGTAATGGTGGCATACCTCTAGAAATAAACTGCGAGAGATTAGAGATGCAACTGACAGTAGAATTTTTTGTTAAAAAGTGGGTACATAAGATTGACTAATGGGCCGATGACGCATAAAGGTAAATCACGTTGTTCTCAGACCAAAGACTATGTACTTGTTTCCCCCATATACAATGAAAAAATGTACTAGGGGAGTGTTGTGACATAGTTCTTATTAGTTTCCTAAGGTCTAATATTTCAAAGTTTAATCATACATGATATGCAATAAATTTTATATTTTCAAAGGATAATATTTATGGTTTGATTTTTAATATGATATATTTGTTTTTACTTATAAACGTTTTAAATATTTTAACATTTTAATACCCCAAGGTATTTGCCTCTAATGACCATAGCTGTTGATGTGGCAGATAATTTTAGATAATCAATCAATCGCAAATAACTTGTAAGTCAGAGGTTATTGTTCTGTTTCAAACATATGCAAGCCAGAGTATTGGTATATTTCTCTTGTTCAGTTTTGCTTCATATCCATCACAGCACAATCAATGAGACACAAGCTGTCGCATATGATCCAGGACACAGGTTTTAATTTTCAGATGATCTTAAAAGAAATTATACCTCCAAAGCATAAGGCACTAAAATACGGATTAATAATTATCTGTGCGTGGTGCGTGCGTGTGCGTGTGCGTGTGCGTGTGCGTGTGCGTGTGTGTGTGTGTGTGTGTGTGTGTGTGTGTGTGTGTGTGTGTGTGTGTGTGTGTGTGTGTGTGTGTGTGCGTGTGCGCGTGTACGTGTGTGCGTGCGTGCGTGTGCGTGTATGTGTGTATGCGTGCGTGCGTGAGAAAGAGAGACTTAAAGAGAAAACTTTCTTTAATATCACTAATTGGGTGCCTGTCTATTGTATACTCAACCTCGTTATGTACCGATGCTGCGAAAACGACGATGCCAGAATAACTGTACAGATATTCGGTCTAAGTGGCAAGCAACATTCTTGTAAGAACCTTTGTGCACAGCCAGACACAAGGCGGATATGTTCTAATTATGTATCTAGGGAGGGTTGCACTCTGAAAGGTTGAAGTTGACTGGGAGTATCTGCCGTATTATGTCAGTGATTACTGAAATAACTGTGTCTCACCTTCTCTCTCTATTAACAAACGCCATATATGTGTGTGTGTGTGTGTGTGTGTGTGTGTGTGTGTGTGTGTGTGTGTGTGTGTGTGTGTGTGTGTGTGTGTGTGTGTGTGTGTGTGTGTGTGTGTGTCTAAATGATTAGAGAGAGAGAGAGAGAGAGAGAGAGAGAGAGAACATAGGGGGGAAGAAAAAAATGTGTACGATTTTGATATGGATATACTACTTTAGTGACAAGTGATTTTGATGGTTAAAACAAATAAATCTAGCAACTCTTAGATGTACACATAGAAAACACACACGAAGACACACAATATATATATAAGTATATATATATATATATATATATATATATATATATATATATATATATATATATATATATATATAACACATATATATACATATGTATTCAAATATTATATATACATATATATATTTATAATATATATACATATATAGATATAAACATATATAGATATACGTATATGATATGATATATATATATATATATATATATATATATATATATCACTTGACACTTGAAAAAAAAATATTGCCTGAATTGTATATTTCAGAAAAATCAATCATGTTTCTCGCATTTTTTTCTTTTGGAGCATAACAACATTCTTACTTGGCAGATCTGGACATGTCTGAGAAAACTCTTCAAACGTGGACATAAGTTGTTTAAGCTTTTTGTTTATGTATGTACGTATATTCATAAACACACACACACACACACACACACACACACACACACACACACACACACACACACACACACACACACACACACACACACACACACACACACACACACACACACACACACACACACACACACACACACACACACACACACACATACACACACACAAACACATATACGTACACACACACACATTATATATTTGCACGCAATCTATTGTTTTAAGCTATAGTTTCAAAATTCATGAAGGAATTTGACTGCTGAAAAATAATTAAGGACAAAAGAATCTTGAACTTGAAAGCATTAACACGAGACGGTGTCTTAAAAGGATTAGGACAATATATTTTTGTTGGGCCAAAAAGAAACTCATAAATTGAATGTATTTGCATCTAGCTCCGGAAGCAACCAATGGTCCTAAAACTAATCTTCGGAAAGTATTACGATATGTTCAGCGGAAAAAGTGGAACCAGCTAAAGAAGTGGCTGTAACGGAGACGACGCATTCCCGTTTTTTTCAAGTTTTCAAGAATCTTTTCGAAGTAGGAGTATTGGTTCTTCGAATGGGCATATATATATATATATATATATATATATATATATATATATATATATATATATATATATATATATATATATATATATATATATATATATATATATATATATACATGTGTGTGTGTGTGTGTGTGTGTGTGTGTGTGTGTGTGTGTGTGTGTGTGTGTGTGTGTGTGTGTGTGTGTGTGTGTGTGTATGTATGTATATATATATATCTTTTTAATCTTCCTCCAGAGAAAGAAGAAAATACATGAAGGGTTTCTGAAAGTGAGTTCCCAAACCCGAACACGATAACATTGTCCCTTTTCTAACTAAGACTTCTACATCTGCCATGAGACATTTTCTTGGAATGATATGTAGTCAGTGAATTTATTTCCAGCTTGAATGTACACTTGTACGTTTCCTGCAGTTCAGGCAATAACCACATGTATTTAACAGAAAAAAAATCACTATAGGCGCTCTGACCAAAACCATTTACCTAAACTTCC
Organism: Penaeus monodon; assembly: GCF_015228065.2. Taxonomy (NCBI): domain Eukaryota; kingdom Metazoa; phylum Arthropoda; class Malacostraca; order Decapoda; family Penaeidae; genus Penaeus; species Penaeus monodon. The sequence goes on along the minus strand of NC_051392.1, from coordinate 14,398,921 downwards.
CTATTTTCTAGGGGCTCTGGCAAAGACAATGCAATTACAATTTCTCTTTGTTGTGGGTTGTGATAATGAAATGAGTTGTGATAGTAATGTGAGATGTGAGTGCCATATTGAGATGCCATTATATACGGGATTTGATGACAATATTATTGAACGTGTATTGTGATAATTATATGATTATATTACATATATACTGCTTTTTGTGTGATATGTTACACCATGTGAAATATAGAAGATTATGTTTAGTTTACATTGCTGTGTAGCATATCGCCTATGTAAAAGAGTGAGATTCTCTGTACAACGTTGCTATTTTGTCTCTGTAGTCATACGTGTGACAGTAGCACTCTCGGGAAGAACCTGACGTGTTGGGCAGAGGACCATGAAGGACTCCCTTTTATTTTTGTCAAAGCTGATCTCCAATGAACTTTAGTTTTAATTGGTGTATTCTTCACCCTCAAGCATCGTAGAGAAATACCAAACAAACGTATATACGAACACGACACAGTGAGTATACAAACATTTGTGACCTGCACTAATAAGATCTAGCAAATAAGGAATCCATGAGCTGTAATCCCAATGGCATCCGAGTGTTCATTTATATATTGGCACTTTGTTCTCCTTTGTCTCTTCTGGAGTATTAGATGTTATGAGTTCATGGAATCTCCATTATTCTACTTCTCTTATTTCATTTCTAATTCCGTTTTTAAGGAAAAGTTTGTTGTCAAAATCTAGTTTATTAATATCAGTGTTGAATACAATTACATGATCATAATAAGGTATAGTATATGTATATCAATTACGGTCTCATTCCTTAATACACAACAGTGCAAAATCCGCTTCCTCTTACCAACTGAGCATAAATGCAATGATTCCTGAAATTTACAAATGAGTCACTACAAAGAATATCTTGTGAAATTAATTCTACTTGAAAAAATAAATCAAAATTCCCTCCAAAAGTTGTTAACATCAAATTATGACTATCGGCCATTCGAAATCCGAAATTTCATTGTATTTATTCGGCAACATTAACATTCACCGAAGGAAAGTCTTTAATCACTGTTTTCGCATAAAACTTCAGGTGTCTACCACTTCTTCTCATTATGATTACTAGGAATTCTTTTGAACTGAGAAAATCTTTTCCCAATAAATAAGGAACAACGTGACAACACGCGTGTGCATGGAGAGAACCAGAAGGAAAGTGACGCCTTCCCGCCTTTCCTGTTAAGCATGGTTTAGCCTCGTCTGGTCTGCCCGTGGATCCCCCAACAGCCACGCCGAGTATTTGTCAGACACAGTGCGGGATTGGTCAGACTACACAGTGTCTCCTCGTAGAGAAACGACGTCCCAGAAAAGACCAGTGTCTTCATTAACCTTGGGTGAACTACATATCGAAGATAGTCGTAACATATAGACTAATTTGATTCAAGGAGAAACAAAAAACATTTCAATAATTATACATCGTACAACTTTTCCAACTACCCCGATGCTCAATATTTCAATAGAAATAGAAAATCCGACAATATTCTCTCCAATAATTTATACTGCTGTTAGTGTAATCAGTAATGTACGAGATAGGTAATTATAGACTGATGATAACTAAGGTTGGGAGGAAACAAATATTATAACTGAAATTGTGTAATATATTATAAATTGTCGATTATGACACAGCCTTTCTAGCCGTACAATTATAATATGCAAAGCAAAATTTCTTGTTGATTTTATCTATTATTGTTTCTTGTTGATTTCGTCCTTCATTGTTTTTAACTTTCTGTTCTCATATAATTAGCGAGTGGTATAAACGTTGTTCACCAGGGCGTAAATAATGCCTGAGGTGGATTCCGCGTCT
>NC_051392.1:14382078-14384578 GCF_015228065.2 Penaeus monodon | reverse complement strand
ACTTGGCTCTCACTTAAAGTTACTCATCTGATACTTACCTATTTGTCACCCATCATACTTATCTGGCATGAACTTTGCTTACCTGGCGCCCGCATACCTTACTTAAATGGCATTCACGTTACCTGTTGTACTCATTTCACTTACTTAGCCTGCCTTATTACTTGGAACTCAATTAATTTCGTCACCTGTCACTTATTTGCCTTAACTGGTACTTACGACACCTACCTTACTTATCTAGCGCTCACTTATCTTTCTTACCTCGCTCTAGATTGCCTTTCTTTGCGTACACTCAAGGTCCTTACCTGGTACAGTCACGTTCACAATCATACTTACTTACCACCCTCACTCCCCTTACTTATCACACACACACACACACACACACACACACACACACACACCACACACACACACACACACACAACACACACACACACACACACACACACACACACACACACACACACACACACACACACACACACACACACACACACACACACACACACACACACACACCACACAAATCAGATACATAGAAATACATAGAGGTACGTAGACATATACGATCGTATTATACAAGATATATCAAATATCAAAATTAATAAAAATATTCTGAATGCTCTTTTGAATTTGAAGTGTTTCTTTGATAGTGTCCCTGTGATGCAAGGGTAAATATTATATATATATATATATATATATATATATATATACATATATATATATATATATATATATATATATATATATATATATATATATATATATATGTGTGTGTGTGTGTGTTGGTGTGTGTGTGGTGTGTGTGGTGTGTGTGTGTGTGTGTGTGTGTGTTGTGTGTGTGTGTATATGTATATATGTATATATATATATATATATATATATATATATATATATATATATATATATATATATATATATATATATATATATATATATATATATATATATATATATATATATATATTATGTACTGTGTGTGTGTGTGTGTGTGTGTGTGTGTGTGTGTGTGTGTGTGTGTGTCTATGTGTGTGTGTGTGTGTGTGTGTGTGTGTGTGTGTGTGTGTGTGTGTGTGTGTGTGTGTGTGTGTGTGTGTGTGTGTGTGTGTGTGTGTGTGTGTGTGTGTGTATACCGACGGCCACCTTCAGTCGATGTCGACTATGGCATTATTGTCTCTAATCACTACCTGTATAGGAAGAGTCAATGTGTGGGCGAAAGCATGTGAGGAACAAGCTGTAACCCATGCAACATCATTAGCTCTTCACGCAGCTAATGGATCCAAAGGAATGGCATAGACCGATACGGTTTGACACTAGTGGCGTCGCAAGAGTTGCCATAAGGAGGTCGCTAGCGACAACGAACTGCCTTCGGGACTCCGGCTCCGGGTTTTTCTTCAGGGTTGTCTCCCGAAGCCTTTTCATCTTATAGATACCACAAGGCAGTGGATTGTTTCGTATAGGGGTGGAGTCCCATTCTCTTCGATCATGCACTGAACTACAAGGCAGCAGTTGTTTTGCACAGGATGAACTACCATAAACTTTGACCATACGCGGACTGAACTATAAGGCAGCAGTAAGGCATCACTATCGGACCTAGGTAAGACTAACCCAAAATTTGTAAATCCGTGCGTGTGTGCATGCGTGTGTGTGTGTGTGTGTGTGTGTGTGTGTGTGTGTGTGTGTGTGTGTGTGTGTGTGTGTGTGTGTGTGTGTATGTGTGTGTGTGTGTGTGTGTGTTTGTGTGTGTGTTATATATAACAATACTCAAAATATCTTGATCTATATGATATCAAATATGTCATCGATTTACATAACCCCTGTGTACTAATGAAAATTATTTGAAGATTGATATTTTCAAGCAAATCAAAAAACAAAAAGTTTTATTTGGCCTAGTTTTCATGCTGATAACATTCGCAACTTCCCTGGAGGGATAGCAAAGTAAACTCCACCTTCCCAAGCGTTGCGAGAATTTAAGAATTATTCATATAGATATGGCAGGATGTTTGTTAAAACTGTGTTAACATTCGCATAAAATTCCACATATATACTGTCTTTTTTTTCTTTTTTTTTCTTTCTTTTTTGAGGTGGGGGGGCTGGTGTACATGTTTTTCACTTTATTGGCTATTGATATAATATTGTTTATCAGACTCGCTACGCACAAAGAGAGTCGTAAGCGATTGACGATGTCTGCGTATATTCATTGTTTGTATTTCTTCATTATGTTTACTTTTTCATGAAAGTAACATTCATTGTACAAAAAAAGAGGAAAAATGCAAAGAATAAAACCAAATGAAAATTACAAATGGAGAATATTAATGTCGTCGAGAACAATATGATTTGAGAAGAATCAACACAAAAAATAATTACAGTATTTCAAAAACTATCCAATACCTTTTATATATTACAATATATATACACACCGCATATTATATTGTTGTTCATGATATATTAATTTGAATAAAATCACTGCTGTAGCTTTCAACCACGAACCATAACCTTATTC
>NC_051392.1:14342078-14344578 GCF_015228065.2 Penaeus monodon | reverse complement strand
AATGAGCTTCCTCTAGAATAACTTTTGATCCTTTGATTAAACGTTTAATTCCTGCCGGGCTAATATTCCTCGTTTACTGTGAGGTAACTTCATATATTCATCTGGGTATTTTTTTGCATTCATTGTTGTTATGGTCGCGCCTACTATTAGCGCCATTATGTTATCAGTTTGTGTTGTTTTCTTTTACTCTAATAGATGTTTTTAACACACTGATGTTTATTTTTGAGTTATTAAAAGAATCTGTATAGCTATCATTCTACATAATTCTTTTTTTTATTAATATTAAGTATTCAATGTTTTTCGGTATTCAGATCGCTGTTCTCTAGTTTCCAGATGGTGAAATGAGGAAAATGCCTTTACGACATAATCACTGAATATAGATAACAAATGCTCAAGTTAAGGTCGGATTTGTTTTCGAATGAAGTCTATTATTTCCCTATTTTGTCGCAATGTAGTAAGCAAGGCAACTCCCACCCCCAAACTATTGGCGTAGGAGGGACTGCCCCAAGGCGTAAGCCTTCTTACTCAGAGCATAGGGCCGAATATAGACATCTTCCAGGTTACAGTAGCGGCGGCCAGTCATTTACAATTTACCAACCAGGTACTTAGTTAAACCAACATATATCATAAAGGTAATATATTCAAATAAAATACAATAAAGCATTGAGGCCTCGTATTTAACAGGTCTAACTATTTGAGTCCAGACATGGTGTACTTCACTTAACCAATTTCTCCGGCGACCACAAATCAAAGCCGGGAGACTGCCGACCCTCCTCCTCAGCCCTCGCCTCTGTTCTGAGGATCCCCTAGCAAACGGCGGGAGCCTCTGAAGGAGTAGCCACCGTCGGAAAATATTTACCGATATTGATAAATTAGTATCGAGTCTTAATTAACGATAGCCTTTATTACTTAATTAATATTATTTTGCATTAGTTATATATATATATATATATGTTCATATATATATATATATATATATATAATATATATATACAAATATATATATATATACATATATATATATATATATATATATATATATATATATATATATTTTATTTTTTTTTTTTTTTTTTTTTTTTTTTTTTTTTTTTTTTTTTTAACAGCCATTGATTCCACTGCAGGGCATAGGCCTCTCTCAATTCATTACTGAGAGGTTATATATGGCAGTGCCACCTTGCCTGATGGATGCCTTCCTAATCAACCGCGGTTTGTGCTACGGCGGCGACTTCCCCTACGACACCTGCGTTGACTTCTCAAGGCGATATGTCGTTTTCTCAGGCTCGAACTAGCAGTCGCAGACATGTTTACGACTGCCGCGACAGGAAATAGAACTCGGGACCACTACTCTAAGCACTGGACCATCGCGTGCAGTCATATTGTATTAATATATAACATATATAATATAATATATATATTATATTATATATTATATATTATATAATATTCATATATACATATATATATATAATTATATATTCTATATATATATATATATATTATTATATATAGAATTTATAAATATATATATATATATATATATATATATATATTATATAATATATATATATTATATATATATATTATATATATATATATATATATATTATATATTAATATATATATGTATTCATATATGTGTATATAAATACATACATACATACACACACACCACACACACCACACACACCCAACACACACCCACCACACACACACACACACCACAAATATATATATATATAAATAATATATAATATATATATATATATATATAATATATATATATTATATATATATAGATAGATAGATAGATAGATAGATATGATAGATATATGTACATATATATGTATTTATATATATATATATATATATTATATATATATATAGATAGATATAGATATAGATATAGATAGATAGATAGATAGATAGATAGATATAGATATATATAGATATATCCAATATCTTGCAACATCCAATATCTTGCATCCATTTTCTTCCACAAAGTGCATGGTGTGAATCGACGATAATAGGGATTCTCCTGATTTCACTGAAAAAGCTTGGCTTTGATTATCTGTCTTATGTAAGACGTGCACTTACATTGCCCCTGATTCCAGACCTTACAAAAGGCTTTATAAAGAGCGCATACCAGCACACAGGATATTTGATAATACAAGATAGGAATTAAAATAAGTCTAGATTAACGATGACAACAGAGACATTTCGAGTCTGATGAGAATACCAAGGATACTGATTGTAGTAGCTAGTGGTATGCGTATAGTGTTCTTCAATCTTGGAAGATCTCATTACATATTATGATTCATCAGGGCTATAATATGATGTACCAGGAAAACGGCTCTGGATGTAAAGGGGCGCTACGTTATACTCTTTTTCGAAAGTCAAATAAGGAATCTCCCCAATTACAGTGGGATATATCGGGATTTCCACACTATAAAATACCGTAGCCAATCATCCTTTGGATATGCTGGTTGGATATAAGACT
>NC_051392.1:14329578-14332078 GCF_015228065.2 Penaeus monodon | reverse complement strand
ATATCATCTTTCTACAGATTGTTTTATTTCTTATCTAGAATGTTAAACACCAATTTTACAGTTTATACCCGCTTCCATGTTACGTCATCATACTTTTAGTATTTCTTCCCTCGCTAATGAACCAGCTTTACCTGCGCACATGCTCAGTTTCACGCCGGTAAGTGGAAATCCCTCTTATGCAAGTTACATTCTTGCATTAGAGAGAGAGAGAGAGAGAGAGAGAGAGAGAGAGAGAGAGAGAGAGAGAGAGAGAGAGAGAGAGAGAGAGAGAGAGAGAGAGAGGGAGGGGATATATATATATATATATATATATATATATATATATAGAGAGAGAGAGAGAGAGAGAGAGAGAGAGAGAGAGAGAGAGAGACAGAGAGACAGAGAGAGAGGGGGAGATGGGGGGGGGGGGGTTGAGAGAAGGAGGGACAGAGACAGGGGAGGGGCAGAAACAGAAAAAGAGACAAAGACACAGAAAGAGAGAAACAGCTACAGAGAGACAAAACTGACGAACTCGCTGTCATTAAATATAGAAAGATGTATTTATTAGAAGAGGCACCATTTGAATTTGCATGTTATCACTTCAGTAGGTTGTGTTATTGTTATCTTGCTGTTCATATATCTATATATGTATAGATATACGTAAGGAAAATAATAAATAAATAAATGAATAAATAAATATACATACATACATCACACACACACACACACACACACACACACACACACACACACACACACACACACACACACACACACACATATATATATATATATATAAATATATATATATATATATATATTATATATATATTATATATATATATATATATATATATATATATATATATATAATGTGTTATAGAAGAATCCCGTGGGAAACGAATTCTTGTCAGGAAGAGGAAAACCAACACGGCTGAGAAGAACTTCATTTTTCAATTACAAACGTTTCGGAGAATGCAATCTCCATCATCAGTGCTATAAAACAAGAAAAATTAAATTTAATACAAAATAATAATAACACAAAGTAAAAACAACACGATAAATCATTAACTGGCCACAGACAAAAAAGGCAGTGTAGCAAATGACAGGTACTAACCAAAAAATGGGTGGTTGGCAGTTTACATGGTAAACAGGGTGGTTGCAGTGGAATTATTGTTCAGCTGTGGCTTCATAGTTAGGATGTGGAGTGATTCTGCTATGATCAGGTCAAATCTGTTAAGGTGGGAGGTCAACATTTTGAAATCAGTATTGCTAAAAGGGTGATTGTGGAGGTGAGAGTGCTCTCTGATTGCTGAGAAGGATGGATTGTTCAGCTGTAGGCCGGTCCTGATTGACTTGCCTTTGTGTTCGAGAATGCGGTGACGGAGCCATCGTGAGGTTGAATCCACGTACCTAGCCTGACAGGTAGGACAAGTAAATAGGTAAACCACATTCGAACTAAGTTCAGAGTCACACTTTTCTTTTTTCTTTAAGAAATTTCCGATAGTGTTAGAGTTGTAAAAAACAAACCGAAAAAATATCTGAGGATAGCATTGTCTGAGAATTTTGTTTAATGATTTTCTGAGATCAAAACTAAGACCGCCCATGTATGGAAGTTTTATATATTTAATGTCTTTGTTGACTGTGTTTGTTGTTGGTTTTAGGTAGAATTTATGACACAGAAAATTGCGTAGTGCTTTGTAGAATAGATAAGATGGGTAACCATTTGAAGCGAAATATTCCTTTAGGAATGAAGCTTCTTCATGAAAACTAGTCCAGGTTGAACAAATGTAAGCCCGGTTGATAAGTGTAGTAAGGTTGTTAAGCTTGTAAATATGAGGAATATAGCTGAGATAATGAAGTCCGAGGCCAGTGAATGTAGGTTTCCTGTAGGTACTGGTGAAGAAACCGTTATTACGAAAATTTATGCAAGTATCAAGAAATGATAGTTTATTATTTTGTTCAATTTCACAAGTGAATTTAATGTTGGGGTGTTGTGAATTCAAGTATGAAAGGAAAGGGTTAATGTGAGAAGGGTCGTTAAAAAGTAAGAAAGTATCATCCATGTAACGACGATAAAATATAGGTTTGAAATTTGCAGGACAATTATTTACCCAAGCTTGTTCATGGTGGCAAAGGAATGTATTGGCGTAACAAGGGCCAATTGGTGATCCCATTGCCACACCGTCTATTTGCGTGTAAATAGAGTCATTACTGAATTGTGAGCAGCTATATCCAATAGTTTCTTGTAAATTGTCTTATTCAGACCGCACAAGTTTAAGAGTGATGAGGCAGTTTTGTTTGTAATTATGTCAGTGGTTTCTTTAAGAGGAACATTGGTAAATAATGATTTTATGTCAAAACTTGCCATAGTGACAGGTCGTAGTGGTTTAAGGGCAAAAATTTCTTTGATAAACGAGAAAGAGTTTTCTATAGTATATTCATTTGTGGTTAATGGGGTGATGATCTTAACTAAGAATTTAGCAACATTATAATTGAAGGTTCCAATAGCAGAAATTAT
>NC_051392.1:14279578-14282078 GCF_015228065.2 Penaeus monodon | reverse complement strand
GACTGGAAAAGTGAAGGAAAACAATTATTTACTTTAACATAGTCTTCACTACATGGTATTTTTGTTGATGGTAGTGATAATGATAACGATGTTAGTAAAAGTGGTACTGATATGAGGAGTAGTAATGATGGTAATGAAATAATAATGATGATTGATAATAATAATTATACTGATATAGGAAACATTGATGTTAATATAATTATTATTGATATTATGATTTTAATGATTATAATCATAATCAAATTTATCATTATTTCTATTTTTATTACTGTCATTCCTACTATTAATTCTGCATTCATTATCATTTTTTTGTTGTTGCTTTGTTATAATAATGGTTATTATTATAATCATTACAGTGTATTGTCATACACTGATGCCCGTTGCTCAGTAGTTCTGCGCTTGCCTCTCATAGTGGAGGTTACATACATACACACACACACAAACCCACACACACACTACACACACAAACACACAAACACACACAAACACAAACACACACACACACCACACACACACACACACACACACACACACACACACACACACACACACACACACACACTTATTTATAGTGCAAACGTAACTGTAATAATCGAAAGAGATCTGCAACATCGCCTCTTCAAAAGTTACGAAATGGTTCAAGTTTTGCTCAATCCTAACAATATCTTCAATCGCTTTCTCTCAAACAGTTTTACAGAGATAAGAAGTTTGTTCTAATTTCATTCACTTACGAAGCAATATCATCTCGTATTGTTTAGTCAAAGGAAAGTATAGATTTGCGTGGTTATTAAGTTTGTATCTAATTTTTTCGCTTAAATATTTCTTGTAGTTACTTTACAGTTAATAATTCCTCTGACCTTATGTAATACGCGTCTGTATATTTGTTGATAAGAATGTATATGAAATGTATATTAATAGCAGTCGAATGGATTCATGTCAAATGAATTTCTGTGTCTGCTATATACTTTGAAGACTCAAAAAATAGGGTGAGGGGGAGGATTTGAATTTAACACACATACACACACACACACACATACACACACACACACACACACACACACACACACACACACACACACACACACACACACACATATATACACACACATATACACACACACACATACACAAAACCGGCCCCCTTCGAAGACCACCGATTGGTGTGAACGATTAATTCTTCCAATAACACTACAGCAGAAGGGGATTGGACAAAGAAAATTGGCCAGCGCCTGTAGCAGTGGAATTGAATTTGCGAAAGAGCAACCTAGTGTAAGAATAACACTCTGGTCTGTGTTTGTTTGGATGCACGCTGCTAGGTAGTATGGAAATGTGTTTTTCCGTTGGCTGTGTATTGTTTCGGTTGTTTTGGAATAGTTAGTATTGTATGTTAGGGACAGGGATGATGAGAGGCTTTAACCCCATTCTATTTCGTAATCTACAAAGAGGCGCTTGTGTTTTAACAGTATCAAACTCGGATTGTAACTGCAGTGTATATTATTTATTGTCTCTCTCTTTCTCATATATATTATATATATATATATATATATATATATATATATATATATATATATATATATATATTTTTTTTTTTTTTTTTTTTTTTTTTTTTTTTTTTTTTTTTTTTTTTTTTCAACAGCCATTCATTCCACTGCAGGCATAGGCCTCTCTCAATTCACTACTGAGAGGTTATATATGGCAGTGCCACCCTTGCCTGATTGGATGCCCTTCCTAATCAACCGCGGTTTGTGGCACGGCGGTGACTTCCCCTACGACACTTGCGCTCGACTTCTCGTGGCGATATGTCGTTTTCTAGGAGGGCAATCAGGGTGAAGTTCCTTGCCCAAGGGAACAACGCGCCGACCGGTGACTCGAACCCTCGAACTCAGACTGCCGTCGTGACAGTCTTGACTCCGATGCTCTAACCACTCGGCCACCACGGCCTCATATATATATATATATATATATATATATATATATATATATATATATAATATATATCACACACGCACGCACACACACACACACGCACACACACACACGCACACACACACACGCACACACACATAGACAAGCACACACACACTCACACACAGAAACAGACACACACACACGCAAACACAAACACACACGCACACACACACACACACACACACACACACGCATACACACATAGACAAATACTCACACACACACGCGCACACGCACGCACACACACACACACACACACACACACACACACATACACACACACACACACAAATAAAGAAACCCACAAAACACGTCTTAGGAATAGCCTCTCTACCCCGGATCAATATACCCCTCCTGCGCCTCGGAGGATCACAGACGCGATCATGGAGAAATCCCCGTCGCCTTCGCTCGAGGCAAATTAGGACCGAGTCACAGTGCATCTTACTATTGATTATGCGCGCCTCGCCGTCCGTGCGAAGGTGTTTGGTCGAAGCATGTCATTCTTGGTGGATACAGGTAGCTACGAGTCAGT
>NC_051392.1:14272078-14274578 GCF_015228065.2 Penaeus monodon | reverse complement strand
TCAAACTTTTTTTTTTCCCTTCCAAAAAACTTTTACACCCCAATGTTTAAAATACGGGAAATGTTTAATTCTTTCCCAAATCCCCCGTCGCGGGGGTTATCAAGGGGGCGGGGAGTCAGGGGGGAAAACCAGGCTGACAATTTTAAAAACATCCCATTTTGGAAGAAAAAAGGGGGGGAAGGAAAAAAAAACATGCCCAATTAAAAAAACACATTAAAAATCGGAACGGGGGAACGAAAGGGGAAAATGAAAGAAGGGGGTTAAATTACATACTGTCTGAAAGAAATGGTTTAAGCTAAGCATTCAAAAATAGGAATAAGTGAGACCAATTAAAAAAGGGTAATGAAGGGTTTAAAAAATAAAGAAAACAAGACAGTTTTTTTTTCGGGGAAAAAAAAAAGGGAAATTATAAAAAAGGAGTTGCATGTTTCCCTCAGGGAAAAAAATAAAAGAAAAAAATTTGGGGTACACCCCCCAATAAATGATCGCTTTTTAAAATTTCAGAATAAAAGCAAAACCCATAACTTTAAATTTTAAATTACAAGGCTACGCCCCAAAACCAAAGGGCAAGTGATAAAGAAATGGAAAAAATTTTTTTTTAAACTCTCTCCAAGATACTTTTAAAGACAAATCCCAAACAGAGATGTAAAAGTAACATGGGAAAACCCAAACCCCAAAAGTGGGGAAAAAAAATTTTCAAAAAAAAAGGGGACACCTGGGGGAAAATTCGGCCCTTTGGGAAAAAAAGATATAAATGAAAGAGGTAAAGATTTTTTAAAATTTTTTAGTAAAAAAAAATTAGTTAATACCCAAATACATTTTTTCCAAACACCCCCCAAGACACTTGTAACGTGGTTTTCCCCAGCCCAAAAGAACACGAAACCAAATTGATACATTGTCTAAAACCAAAAATTGAAAAGTTGCTTTAAAAAACCCCCAAAAGACAAGACCTGGTGCCGACTGAAACAGGGGACCACCAACTACTAATATCGACTTTAAAAAAAAGCCCTAAAAAAGGGGAATTGGAGCGCCAACCCCAAACCCCCTAAAGCTGGGGCCCTTACAAAAATTTCTTGATAAAAATTTAAAAATTTCCCCAGTGTCAAACAAATTTGAAATAATCAATGGGGAAGATGATAAAACCCCAAATTTGAGTTGGGGGAAAGGGAAGGAAAAAAAAAAAAAAAAAAAAAAAAAGAAAAAACCCCCCCCCCTTTTTAAAAAAAAAATAAAAAAAAAAAAAAAAATTTAAAAAATTTTGGAAAAAAAAAAAAAATAATTTTTATAAAAAAAATTTTTTTTTTTTTAAAAAAAAAAAAACCCCAAAAGGGGTTTTTTTTGTTGGGGTTTTTGTTTTGGGGGTTTTTAAAAAAAAAAAAAAAAAAAAAACCAAATTAAAATTTTTTATAAAAAATATAATTTTTTAAAATTTTTTTTTGGGGTTTTTTTTTTAAAAACCATTATTAAAAAAAGGGGGGGTTTTGGGGGAAAAAGGGGGAAAAAAAAAGGGGAAAAAGGGGGAAAAAAAAAAACCCCAAAAAAAAAAAAAAAAAACACAAAACAAAAAAAACCCCCCAAAAGAAGGGGGGGAGAAAAGGGGGGAGAGGGGGAAAAAAAAAAGAGGGGGGGGGAGAAAAGGGGGGGGAAAAAAAGAGGGAGAGAAGGAGGGGAGAAAAAAAAAAGGGGAGAGAAAGGAAAAGAGAGAGGGGAAAAAAAAAGGAAAAGAGAAAAAAAGAAGGGGGAAAGAGAGAAAATAAAAAAAAAAAAAGAGGGAAAAAAAAAAAAAAAAAGGGGGGGAAAAAAAAAAGAGAGAGAAAAAAAGGGGAGGAAAAGAGAAAAGGGGGGGGGGGGGGGGGAAAAAAAAAAAAAAGGGAAAAAGGGGGAAAAAGGGGGGGGGGGAAAAAAAGGGGGGGAAAAAAAAGAGAGAAAGAAAGGGGGGGGGAAAAAAAAAAAGGGGGGAGAGAGAGAGGGGAGAGAGAAAAGGGGGGAGTAAGAGAGAGAAAAGAGAGAAAAGAGAGAAAAAAGAAAAAGGGGGGGGAAAAAAAAAAGGGGAAAAAGGAGAGGGGGAAAAAAAGAGAAAAAGGAAAAAAAGGGGGGGGAAAGGGGGAAGGGGAAAAAAGGGGGGGGGGAGAGAAAAGGGGAAAAAAAAGGGGGGGTGGGGAGGGAGAGAGGGGGAAAAAAAGGGGGAAAAAAAGAGAAGGGGGGAAAAGAGGGGGGAAAAAAAAAAAAAAGGGGAAAAAAAAAGAGGAAAGGGGGAAAAAGAAAAAAAAGGGGGGAAGGGGCAAAGGGAAAAAAAAGGGGAAGAAAAAAGGGGGTAGGGAAAAAAAAGGGGGAAAAAAAGAGAAAAAGGGGAAAAAAAAAGAAGAAGAATTTTAAAATTTTTTGGAAAGAAAAGAAAAAAAAAAAAAAAAAATTTTTTTATAAAAAAAAAAAAAAAAAAAAGGGGAAAAAAAAAAAAATAAAAAAAAAAAAAAAATTTTTTTTTAAAATTTTTTTTTTA
>NC_051392.1:14262078-14264578 GCF_015228065.2 Penaeus monodon | reverse complement strand
GTAATAGTAATACTACTACTACTAATAATAATAATAAATAAAATAAAACTAGCAATAATATCATTATTATATATATATACTAACATAACAACAACGTTATATAGAATAATAAACACCGCATATGAATATAAATATAAACATAACTGCACGCGGAAAAAAAATCTAGCGACTAGTGTGCGATAAACGTTCAACAAAATCGTTAGTTGTAATACACGAAACCAATCTGGGTCGCGATAAAACACTGATCGACACAAATATATCTGATTTGCACCGATGTAGTGTGCCGCTCCAGTGAACGCACTGTTATCAGTGTAATGGTGGACTATCTGCAGCGTGTAGATAAATGCGTGTGTGTGTGCATATATATATATATATATATATATATATATATATATATATATATATATATATATATATATATATATATATATATAGAAACACACACACGCACACACACCACACACACACACACACACACACACACACACACACACACACACACACACACACACACACACACACACACACACACACACACACACACATATATAGGCAGTCTGGCAATGGGTCATTTGGACATTTATTTTTCATTATTAACAATGACAAACTCTAGAAAACTACCTAGGAGCAGGGGAATCAGTTCCAGGGAATCCCGGCGTATTGTAATAATCTCAGCTTGATCTATCTTCAGGTCTTATCAACATATTTTGTAAGTAGGCTAAGTAATTCTAAAATTTCAGAATTGGCAGTTCCTTTGCATTCATTTAAAATATATATGTTAATAGAAGCAAAGATAAACATGGCAAAATATAACTTGAAGCCTGTGACATTATCGCTTCTGGCAATAATGTCTCATCACCCTATAAAACCCAACTCCTTTTCTGATGAGACATTTAGTTGCATTGCAAGCAAGCGCACTTTGCATGCACCGTCTGCAACTGTGAGCATGAGCCAAAATAACCACTGGTTTGATCACCAATTAACCATTTCGCCTTGTCCATTCGAAAGGGAAATGTACCAATGAAAGAGCGACCATTACCGTAAATGTCGGTTCTTCCTGTCGTTCGTGGAATTCGCAATACGCTACATCGTGCAAATCCGAATGCAGTTTCCTTGCTTCCGAGAACCGAAGGGCGTTCGTATGGGTTAAAAATGAGTGAATTCCTGTATGTGTTCCTGCTTATGTTCCCTGGATCATTATATGATGAAACGAATATGAATGTAAATTAAATGATTATCATCAGTTTTGCGGCAGTGTAATAGGAATTTTTCAAATAATGTTCAAATATTTGTCAAAATTTTTCTTCATGAGTGATGTTGCAAGGCCTTATAATAAACGCAGTCACTCGAGCAATATTCCCTTCCCGCTGATTACGTACCAGGGTCGACTCTACGACCGCGGTTGCAGTCAGGATGCTAGGCTGGCTCGAGCACGCTGTGTGGATGTCGACTAGGAGTGCTTTAGCATGAGGCTGAGAAGCAGCTATTTGGGTTTGTTAACGAAGCTTTAGTGTGCATACATGCCTACCGATGCACACAAATGTATACAAGCATAAACACATGTACGCTGCCTCACGCTTGCTGGCGCAAACCACACACACACACACACACACACACACACACACACACACACACACACACACACACACAACACACACACACACACACACACACACACACACACACACACACACATAATGAGAGAGAGAGAGAGAGAGAGAGAGAGAGAGAGAGAGAGAGAGAGAGAGAGAGAGAGAGAGAAGAGAGAGAGAGAGGGGGGGGAGACACTCCAACTATACCAGGCAAAGAAAGTCAACATGGGTAAAATATGCAAGGAATTATGTTGTCACTTCTCGCCGTAGCTGTTCTATTGCGAGGATTCCACTCGTTATGTATGCTACTGGAGCTACTTACCCTCCCACATTCGTAGGCACCTTATTATTTCCATATATTTCATATTCTTAGCTTTATCAGCCGAATTGAATACGTCTTCTTCGGTATTAAATTTTCCGTTAATGATTATTCCAATGATACTTTTGTTTTCTTCCTTTCCCCCTTTACTAGTGTAACCTTTTATGATTTTGTTTTTGACTTCGGTTTCGTGCCTTGCTTCTCATTCCGCGAGAGTTCCGATTCTACCTTCCTTATATATCTAATGGTTATTTCTTCTGCAAATTGTGTCCGCGAAATTGCTTCTGGCGCCGTCGTTTTTATGAATTATATCACCATTCTGTTTGTGTCTTGATTCTGTTCGACGTAGACTGTATTATAGCGTAGGTCATTTTGTTCTTTGTTCAAGTTATTTGTTTTATTTTATATTTGTCATTACTTTTTTTTCATTTACGGTAAACCAACGATATTAAGGAATTCGCCTTGTTAAAGCGTATTGAGAATACAGGACGAGAACACTAAACTCACTTGTAGGAAGAGGAAGAAGAAAAAACTTTGCACAATTGCAAACATTCTACCAACTGCACATATGCACGTATATCTCGTAAAG
>NC_051392.1:14249578-14252078 GCF_015228065.2 Penaeus monodon | reverse complement strand
AGCTGTAACCTCCAGGCGACAATTGCAACTTCTCGCGCCTGGGCGGGGCGCGAACCGCCGACCCCTCGGATGAGAGGCCGACACGTTACCACTGTAATAGCCCGGAGGCTATAAGGAAAGGGAGAGGGGGGAGTATAAAAGATAGAGATGAGAGACAACGCGGTGCTACGCGTCCGTGAGGGAAGGACACGTGGTCATACACACAGACTCCAAAGGAGCCGTCGACTGTCTTCAGCAGCGCTCACCCACTGACAATATCTACCTTCTGACTACCATCCTCACACTGGCAAGGAGGATTCTTGCACAGGGTAGAAGAATCATCATAAACTGGGTTCCCAGCCTCATAGGGATCAGAGGGAATGAGCTTGCTTACAGATTAGCCGAAGTTGGCAGGGGTATGCCCCCTAATCCCATGATAATACATCAGAGCCGAAAATTCCTTAGGAGGAAGTGTACGGTGACGGCCACCTCCTTCCTCCTGCAGCTTCACAGAGAGGAAACAAGATCCTCCCCCTCGTCCAGCTGGTACTCAGATGCCACAGGCTATGAACCACTGGCACTCTCTGAAATAAACAACAGAGGTACCGAAGTCATTCTGCACAGAATGCGCCTAGGTTACCACTGTGCATGGCAGATCATACAAACAATAGAACGTGAAGAGAGGTGTTGCATGCATTGCGGCGAGCCGAACGCCACACTTGTACATTACTTATAGAATTGTGTGCACACGCAATTCCTAAGACAAAGCCCGCAGAACACAGCCGTCGTGCTGGTAAAGAGATTATGCGAGATGCTTACACCACGGCTACAGGAGCGCCTGCTGGCAATCCCACCGCCACGGTAAGCACCGAGTGTCAGAGACACAAATGAGACAGCCATAAAAAGCTGACACAGGCCGGGCCATAAGTGAATTGCCCGGGCGAAGCCAGAACTTCGCAAATCTCAAGCAAGCAAGACAACGCGATAACACGGGGCAGGTGAGAACAGACGATAGGAAGCAAAGGGAGGTCAAGTCAGGTCGGAGGATCGGGCGGACTATGCGCAGGGTATCAGGCTTAAGGGAGAAGGCGGAGGATGTGGGAAGACAGGAGACTATCAGCAGGAGAAAGCCGCGGTTCAAGTTGGCAGCAGCTTTATTAAGGAGGATTCCACCAGTCTGCGGGCGTGGACATCAGCGGAAGGAGAGACAATTCGTGCCGCTGACCAGTCCATCTGATGGCCCACTGATGGCAAAAGAGGGCGTTGTTGTTGTGTCCCCTAGATAGAGCGTACTTATGATGAGACAGGCGCTTAGTGAGACTAGCGCCTGTCTCACCAAAGTATTGCTTATCACAGGAGGCACAAGGAACAGCATAGGTGCCCACCTTCGAGGTAAAGGGAGGACTAGTATGGACCAGGTTGCAAAGGAGAGTGTTCACCATGCGAAATATCAGTCTGCAGATGAGAGGGTGAAGAGGGCGACGAAGAGAGTATATATATAATAAGTTTAAACTTGATGTGACCAGCACATAACCATCACATAATTTGAATGCAACTTTTAAAAACTCTTGATAAGATTGCCATTATATCGCTTTTTTACCTGAAAGTTATGTCAGTCTGCTCATGAACTAGATGGTGTAATACTCAAATGCAAATGGTACCATGTTCAGTGAGAAATACGGTCCTGAGTTGGATAAAAAGTTACGGTGCTTCGTCAACAAGCACAGATACATGACGTGAAATTACTTACATGGAAGGGGAAACATATCAATTTCGTTTTGCTTCAGCCGGCGTTCGTAAGCACCGGGCATGTTAAGTCTGCTAATTTGATTTCCAATTTATAGCACCTGCCTCTTTATTCTAACGTCATGTGTATCAGAATTTTTTTTCACTGTATTTGTATATGAATATTGGATGGTCCAGTCATTCTTTTGGAAATTCTTATATCAATGACAATTATTTTTAGTGATCAAGTAAAATTAAAAACAATGATTGTATTAGTTTGGATGCTTACACACGCACGTATGCACATACAATATAAAATAATAGCTACCACTCGTAAATAAGAGCAGAAAATTTAATAAACTTCTTTTCATCACACAAATGCACACATTGGTTTAAAACAGATACTTTTATCTGTTACCATTATTAGTTTTTTTTTTTTTTTATTGTTGTTACTACTACTATTAGTTATTATTTTTTTCATCATCATCATCATCATCATCATCATCATCATCATCATCATCATCATCATCATCATCATCATCATCATCATCATCATCATCCTTTTCATAATTATCATCATTATCATTATCATTATCATCATCATTATCATTATCATTATCATTATCTTTATCATCATCATCATCATCATCATTATTGTTGTTGTTATTGTTATTATTATTATCATTATTTTTTCTTTATTATTATTATTATTATTATTATTATTATTATTATTATTATTATTATTATTTATTACCGTTCCTATCACAAATACTGCTGTTAATATCATCATTATTAT
>NC_051392.1:14242078-14244578 GCF_015228065.2 Penaeus monodon | reverse complement strand
GTAAGGCAGAGGGGGAGAGACACGGCAGACCGCCCAAGCCACACAGTGTCCAGCTCCACCGCCTCGTCCTCGACCCGAGGGCACGGGGATATCTTAGAGGGTCTCACATCTGCTTTCACCAATAAACCAGCAAGCTAAGACCCCTTTCACTGACCCGCCCAAGTCCATCTCTCGTATCGCTCACAACTGATGGCAGCACCATTAAGTGAATTAGTGCCGACGCTAATTCACCTACCACCATGGTACTCGCCGACGTCTGTTGCCGATCCACGCTATCTGCCGACAAGCTGCTCCTGTCGAAGTGCCTCCTTGCCTCTTTTAACGCACAGCCATCGTTACCAAGTCCTCTTCGATGGCCCCTACCCGCACCATGTCTATCCTGCTACTTCGTGCTGACCATTCACGCCTGTGCTACCCTTCTGACGAAGTCGCTGACGATATGTTCCCTCACTCTACGCCGCCACACTCGCCAATCCGGCTCATCTACTTCGCCAAGTCTTCGCGAACCCTTGTCAGCACAGCCATGAAGTCCATGAAGTACCTTCCACCACCATTACTTCCTCGTTACTATTAGTGCCAGATTAACTATTGCCCTCCCTATATCCACCCACACCTTACATACGAGTTGCCTTCTTACGAATTCAAAGTACACGCCACTCAGTGAACACAGACTACAATCTCTATATTACAAAACTTCTCGCTGCCTATCATTGTTTTACAACCCAACAAATAAATGGTAATACGCTGATTCAGACCTAAGTGACACACACCCTCACCTCACACCTCAGTCCCCTTCCCTAACCATATTGTAATTGATATATTGTGTTATTAGTATTTTTCTTTCTATTATCATTTTTGTCTTCATGTCACACAATTTAGTATATATCATTTATCTCAGAGCAAGCTTATACAATTATTATGTTCGGTTTTGTCTTATTATTCATGTTTATTGCTTTTAAATTAATGGAATTATCTATTTTTCCTCTTATATGTTATGTCTATTAGTACTATGAGTTTTACAAAGTGCCATACCTATGACTAATAATTAAATCCAAATCGCTTTCATGGCGTCCTCTCACAGTCGATATCTTGTCCTCAGTAATGCTGGAATTTATGCTTCTTTAGTTTTAAGCTTTGGTGAATATGTACGGATGGTAGCGTCTTCAGTTGCAAATAATGGCAACGCATCGCAGACACTATGTTTTATATAGTATTACACAGTATTATCACTGGAAGTTAATTTTAAGCCCGGCTCATGGCCGTAAACGAAGGAATCCTGCGCCCGCCACACCGAGAAATTACGCACACTCAAGCTCATACGATTGAAGCGTCCGAGACACGCACTGTTAGAATTAAAACCCAGCTGCCCCGTGTCTGAAGAATAGGTACTTGCCTATTTATCCCAAATATACGAAATTCTTGTCCAATTAATTTTTCTTTCTTCAATATGATGGTACACCGCGGGACTCACTAATACTAACAAATCCAAAGTAATTAACACCTCACTTGACACGTTACGCTTCTTGTGGGAAATTGTTCTTATTACGCTCTCATTTCTCTTGCAACTTTGTAAGTCGGTTAACAAATGCATTATTATCCTCCTCCTTAGCCATTTTACTGGCCTGATACACTTATATTTCGGCTTCTGAAGACGATATAACCCTTCTCGCTACCAAATGTTGCGCCTCAGTGCGAAACCTCCGCCACACCCGCTACCCTGGCACGCGATGACCCTAGCGGCCATCGGATCACCAAGAACCATCTGTAGATACCTAACAGAACCTGTAACCCTATGCGCTACTGCAGTGTTTAAAGAGTTGCAGACGGCTCGATGACGGGCCTTGCGCGTGGCCGAGCGATGTCAACAATACGTAGCAAGACCGGATGGTACACTTCACACCTCTGTCACAGCAGCTGTCCTTTTCGGGCGGACGCAAATGCCGCCCGGCTTTCTCTTTTTGCACGGGAATAAGCATCCTCTCTCGAAGGGAACCGCTGCATAAAAGGACACGTTCGGAAGACGATGGGAGAGACACGGCAGACAGCCTAAGCAACACAGGGTCCAACTCCACTACCTTGTCCTCGACCCGGGGACACGGGGGTATCTTGGGAAGGGGGGGGGGACTCACATCTACCTTCAATAATAAACTAGCAAGCTAAGGCCCCTTTCATTGATCCGCCCAAGTCCATCCCTCATGCATACACACATTCATGCATACATACATACACACATACATACATGCATACATAGATTTATACATAAATACATGCATACACATCTCTCTCTGTATATGTGCGTGCGCGCGCGCGCGCGCGTGTGTGTGTGTGTGTGTGTGTGTGTGTGTGTGTGTGTGTGTGTGTGTGTGTGTGTGTGTTTGTGTGTATATTTGTTGATATGTGTATATGCAATCAGACAATAAGGAACTACTTTAAGAACCCTGTCGGAGCTAAGTAAAACGAATGATAAAAGGGATCTAAATTCTGGAGAATGCCAACGTGG
>NC_051392.1:14232078-14234578 GCF_015228065.2 Penaeus monodon | reverse complement strand
GGCCTGACTGGCGGTTCCCTTGCTATTGTTTATGCCCTGCGTATTTTCATCAGTGACATCAGCGCACAGCGGCAATTAAATAAACAGCGCCTTCTTCACTTGTGCAAAACCATGTGCCGTTTTAACTTTTCGTTCGTGTATACTAAATGTTTGAATTCACGTTGTAATTTTAGCACTTCATTCCTAATTTTGCATATCTGTCTGGGCATCCGCGCAGAGGGCAACCTCACCGGCTACGGCCAGCGGATACAAGGAGAAACTCCATTTCACTCGCTACACTTTGATCTGACTTGACCTCCCTTTGCTTTCGATCGTCTGTCCTCACCTGCCCCGTGTTAGTGAGTTGCCTCTCCTCTCTCTTTTATACTCCCTCCTCTCCTTTTCCTCTAGCCTCCGGGCTAGTACAGTGGTAACGTGTCGGCCTCTCATCCGAATGGTCGGCGGTTCGCGCCCCACCCAGGCGCGAGAAGTTGCAATTGTCACCCGGGAGTTACTGCTGTGGCTCGGCACCATGGCGGGTAAGGACTCGGTTCAGCCGAGTCAGCACCAGCTGACACACGTGAGCGAGTCCGCATTAGTCGACACAGGCCGGGCTCCCCTCATGGCATAGCCCGGGCGAGGCTAAGCTTCGCATATCGGACTTATCCATATTTCTTTCCTCTTCAGACCTGAAGATAGAAACCAGGTGAATTTCGGATCTTTAGTCTCATTTTCAATAAATCTAGTTTTTGCTTTGTCGGGTTTTCTACCATGTGTGTATATGTATATATACATACATGTATACGTCTATACCAAACCATTATTTGTAAATACTTTGTGAATTTGTGAATTCTTATCCATATTTCTATGACTGTAAGAAAATATATTTCTATTCATAATCTTGTAAATGACTTTTTCTCCTTTTCAGGGATGTGGTGCAGAAGATGGGAGGTTGTAGAGTACAATGATATTTGAAATAACTATTGGAAATATTATTCAACTTAAATATCCATTTTCCTTTTTTGACTGGAAAGTTTACCATTGAGTTTCTTCTCAGTCTCCCACTACCCTTAGAAGACCTACTGTAACCCCTTACCTTTAAAAATAAAGTTGATTTTAGCTGTTGGAGTTTCTTCACTAGACCAGCCGTTCCTGGCCTTTCTATAATCGCAACCCCTTCTGCAAACTTTAAACACATCTGCGACCCACCAATATCAGCGATCCCATTTATGATATTTCTAACTTTATACTTCTATGGTAACACACACACACACAGAAAGAGAGAGAGAGAGAGAGAGAGAGAGAGAGAGAGAGAGAGAGAGAGAGAGAGTTGCAACAGAATTATTGATCAGTCAATACAAGCATTATTTACCTAAATTTAACACAATATTTCCTGTAGCATGACTCCATTGTATATACCTATCATAAACATTAGTGAATATACTAAGAAACTGTCCTACGACATTTTCCCTCAAGGATTTGCGTCTCTCCTTCTCAGAAGAAATCACCATTTGAGAACTACTGCTCTAAACATTAGATTACAACTGCAGGGGTAAACGCTGAACTCGGAATTATAAGCGGAATGTGACGTTTGTGTGTATGGTTTATAGTTGTTTTACCTGTATACTGTTAGACAAAGAATGATAAATAATCGTTAAGGATTTATTCACATAATTGCAAAACAAAATTTCTTTAAAACGTGGCTACATAGTATTTTTTTTTTATTATTATGAAATCTAAAGAGTGGTCTATATTTTCCTTCTGCTGATCCCCAACGATTCCCTTTGAGGTCGCAATACATTGATTGAGGATGGCTATTCTAGGCCCCGATTTCTCAAGATAAAGGGAGGCTCTTCGTAATGGAGTGGTGACGGGTGAAAATAAGAATACCAGTGAATCAGTAAGAGGTGCGACCTGCTTTCATACGACATATATTGCTCTATTTATTTTAGGTTATATATTGCCTTACTTAATTCAGGTTATACCAGATTGTAGGAAAGCCTTTACTCAAGCTTGTTTGTTGATCTTTGAGTCTCTGAAGTATGTGATATCACCTCAAAAGGAATTTGTTTTTAACTAACCATGAAAATAGTGACTAATTTAAGAAAGTTTTTGCAGTCCTATTGTCTGTTAATCTTGTTTCAAGACTTCAGATCTAGGTAGAAAACCACACACACACACACACACACACACACACACACACACACACACACACACACACACACACACACACACACACACACACACACACACACACACACACACACAACACTGCTGTTAAGAAATCCACTATGTAAACAGTGCATGCTCAGAAGAGCAGCCCTGTTGCCTTACCTAATTCGGCTTTTAATTCACCAAGAAACTTTCCCACTAGAGAATGATATATCACTTACAACTTCTGGCAGCTTGGCATTGTCTTGCTCGCCTTCCCTTTGTCTATAATCCCATTCTTTCATATTCTTCTTTTTTCCTCTTTATTCCGTCTCCTTACATCTTTATTCTCCAGGTCAGCAAAATTATA
>NC_051392.1:14194578-14197078 GCF_015228065.2 Penaeus monodon | reverse complement strand
TAATGATTGTCCGGCTAATGCATTGTCTTTGCTGCCGTGACGTCATAGTCTTAACTCACTTCCATAAACAGACTTGTAACTTACATTTGTATATTTATTCCAGTGGTTCTCAACCGATATGTCGTGAAATCTCGGGAAAAACATATTGTAGACTTATTTGCTGCGCGTTCATCAGAGTACGAATTAAGAATAAACTTGAAATCAATTTCTTCAAGGAATATTGTATTAAAAAAAATATATAGATTGGTGATATTTTTTTCATGGAATGACTGGTGTCCGGAGCGCGAAGGTTTGCGAAAGTGTAAAAACTGGTTGAGAATCTGTGAAATCCCCATGGCCACAGTGTGCAACACGTTCTATCTTCTAGGCTAAATCCGATTTCCTGGCGAGAAAAAAAGAGACATCTCCATGGAAATGTCAAGTAAGGATGCCACTCGCACACCTACGGTTTTGGTGCTGAGTGTTAGCTAGGGAAAACATTGCAAAGCGAGTAAATGTAAAGTAAATGACTGTCAGGGTAAGTGAGCCCCAGGTATGGTACGTGAACAATAGGTAAGTAAAGTAGGTAAGAAGCGTATGCCAAGTAAGTGAGATAGGTAAGATATATGTGCCAGGTGAGTAAGGCAGGCAAGATATGTGTTCCTGGTAAGTAAGGTTTAAGTAATATATGTGTCAGGTAAGAAAGGTGGTTAAGATATGTGTGCCACGTAAGTAAGGTAGGTAAGATATGTGTTTCAGGTAAATAAGGTAGGTAAGATATGAATATCAAAACACTCTTCCGTGCTGATACAATGTTAGAAAAACACACAATACAAAAACTAGATTTATTGAAAGTGAGACTACAGTTTCGAAATCCACCTGGATTCCATCTTCAGGTCGGTATGTGTGCCAGGTAGGTAATGTGGGTAAGGTATGTGTGGCAGGTAAGTAAGGTAGGTAAGATATGTGTGGCAGGTAAAATATGTATGCCAGGTAAGTAAAGTAGGTAAGGTATGTGATAGATAAATAAGGTAGGTAAAATATGTGTGCAAGGTAGTTCAGACATGTATGCCAGGTAAATAAGTGTATCGTGAAGTTGTGTCGTGAAGAAATCCAAAATTCTCAGTACAACTGGGCGATTATACGCGAGGCTGCATATTCCAAAAGTTTATTCAACCCGTAAAATATTGAAAATAACAAACAATTCTCATACACAATAATAACTAAATGCACACAGACGTCATAAAATATAGTAACATAATTATTTCAGATATTAATCTTTCCATAACAATAATAAAGAATCCTTTACATAAAAACACAATGATCAAATTAATTCCTGGAGAAAGTAACACAATATTTCATAAATCATTTCAAATTAGATGGAGAAAATGTTTCAATTTACACCATCGCGCATCCCAGTTCTAGTAGACATGCAAGTCCTCATGTCCTCATGAGTTCGCAACAAACCCCTAAAACAAACATTAACTCTTGTGACATTTTACCAGAAAGTTCCATTATTCAAGATGATCTTTATCATTTATTATTTACTGATAGTCATTTTATCTATTACAATACAACTGTAGAATAATATTATTAAATGTTACATACCTTCAAAGTCTGTTTCAACATTTTATTACTCCATAATACTGGAAAGTTTATATACAACTCACTCATACCTTCCGCCAAATACATGGCTTAAAAACAAAGCGTGCCCACAATGCTTTGCGGGAGATACTACAAAGCAAAAATCCACATTTTCAATTCTTTCTAAACAAAATTAATTTCTATTTATTTTCAGATACTTATTATTTGCAGCACACAATAAACAAATAATGCAGTAAGTTAGTTAAGATATATATGCCAGGTAAGTCAGGTAGGCAAGATATGTGTGCCAGGTAAGTAAAGAGGGTAAGGTATGTGCCAGATAAATAAGGTAGGTAAAATATGTAGTAATGTAGCTAAGATATGCGTGTCAGGTGAATAAGGCAGGTAAGATGTGTGTTAAGTAAGTAAGGTAGGTAAGATATGTGTGCCAGGTAAGTAAGGCAGGTAAGATGTGTGTTAAGTAAGTAAGGTAGGTAAGATATGTGTGCCAGGTAGGTAAGGTGGGTAAAATATGTACCAGGTAGGTAAGGTACGTAAGATATATATGCCAGAAGTAAGGTGTTTGTATACCCACTGTGTCATGTTCGTATATATGTTTGTTTGGTGTTTCTCTACGATGCTTGAGTGTGAAGAATACACCAATTAAAAATAAAATAAGTTTATTGGAGATCAGCTCTGACAAAAATAAAAGGGAGTTCTTCATGGTCCTCTGCCTGGCTCTGCCCGAGAGTGCTGCTGCCAGACGTGTGGCTACAGAGACAAAATAGAATATTGTACTTTACAAATCCTACAAAGAATCTCCTTCTTTTACATTGGCGATATAATACACAGCAATATAAATTAAACATAATCTTCTATATTTCACATGGCCTAACATATCGCACAAATGGCAGTATATATGTAATATAATCATATA
>NC_051392.1:14177078-14179578 GCF_015228065.2 Penaeus monodon | reverse complement strand
ATTCAAAAGGAATAAATATGCTTCCGGATGGGAAATTCTGCCCCCCCCCAAAAAAATGCTTCTTAGCAGGGTATTGATGAATACACATGGTATAAAATGAATTAATAATCAAATAAAACCTTTACATATATAAGCATAAGGTATAAGGGTTTATCATATAATTTTACCTATTTCTTGATCATTATGTGAATTTAAAACCATATTTTACCTCGGTCTTTCCTGTCAATTAGACATTCTTAATATCTCCTCCCTCCTCCTTTTGTTATGTGGACATTCATCCTTTAAATAGCTTCATTCACCTGCTCATTTCGCAAATAAAACACATATTTATAGAATCCCACTCGCTTAAAATAGCCACCACCATTCTAAACAATCTTTTCTTCCAACCGACACCCCTCTCTTCCCCTTTCCAATAGATCTCACCTGCCAACGCGATCTCAGGCTAGACCACGGTGTCCTTGTTGTTTTTCGGCTGCTTTTAAAACACAGAGGATGTGAGATGCGTTGAGTATTATATTCAGGCGTTGATGGATAGGATGATAAAGCAGGAGGGGGTGGGAGGAAGAAAGTGATGGATCTAGAAGGGAGGGAGGGAGGGAGGGAAGGAGTGTGTGCGTGCGTGTATGTGTGTTTAGCGTGCGTGCTTTTGTGATTCCTATTGTATATACCTTTATTTTGCTTGTTATTGCCTGACATACTATTTTTTCCCTTTAGTTACCTGAACACAAACATTCAACAGAACAATATTTTTGTTGTTGTTCAGTTAGTATTTTGCAATCGCATTAAGGATTTTCCTTTCACTTTTATATTTTATCAATGGCGCTTAAACTTATAGAAATTAGATTGTTATGGATTTTTTATTCTTGGTAATAAGTAAGAGTATTTTATAATCGCATTAAGGATTTATCGCTCACCCATACCTATATATTACATCAATGGTTCTTATATATGCTGAAAATAAAATCAAGTGCAAGGTGTGTCAACTCCTAGTGAGAAATATATTTGTATATTCATATATCTGCCGTCTGGTCAAAAGTTGTTTATTGACGCAATTGTTCCAGCATACCGGGTAACACATATGATGTTTTCTGTACGTTGATTTGCGTGTAGTTTGGCTGAACAAATAGGTACTTCAAATCACGAACATAAATGTTATCCGTAAAACGGATCCAAACAGCAGCCTCCAACTCCCTTTTATTTCTTTAACTCAGGTTAACTCGGTAAAGCATCAGCAATACACAGTAATTCACCTTCAAAGTACGAACGCCTCAGTAAGAAAAGCTCACAGACTTTTCAGCCTCCACGGCACTCAGGGTCCAGCTTGTACCTTGAGGCCCCTTGGCAATACGGTGGACAAGGTCATTCACGTGACGGCAAGCAAGGCCTTTGGTGTTGGGGTAGTCTTTGTAGGGAGAGCACCGTGCCTCTGTGGAGGTTTACAGAGGCACACAGTGGGAAAAGATTCGGTGCTGTTTTCAAGGCTTGTTTGAGGGCGAAGTGACTTGTTCATTTTATACTAAGACGGCATATGCAGTGTATGTGCAACGATAGAGAAAATAAAAAGAAATAGTAGTGTCCTGTTTCATCTTCCTTCTAGTTATTCTTTAAATCAATATATATATATATATATATATATATATATATATATATATATATATATATATATATATATATATATATATATATATATATATATATATATATTTATATATATTATATATATATATATATATATATATATATATATATATAATCTATATATATATATATATATATATATATATATATATATATATATATATATGCGTGAGTGTGTGTGTGTGTTAATCAAATACCATGTTATTGTGTGTCTATCTCCAGTTTAACCAATTTAACAGTTCCCGTTAGGTCTAGTTTTTTTTTTTACGTGACCCCAAACATCCAACAACCAATAGCATATAAAAATGCTTTCGTAAGGGCTAAGTTTACATATTTTCACTTCACACACACACACACACACACACACACACACACACACACACACACACACACACACACACACACACACACACACACACACACACACACACACACACACACACACACACACACACACACATACACATACACAGATAGATAAACAAATAGATAGATATACCAATACTGTATATAGACAGACACAAAGGGAGAGAATAGAAAATAAAAGAGATATTAGGAAGTGACTACATATATGGATACACGATTTGTTCAACGAAATCCTATAATTCATCATGTAATTTGATCTAAGATAATGAGCAAACTTTATATCATCTGGATATATCATAAGTCCACCTCTCTCTCCATCTCAGACTATTTACTAACTTAATGACTCTCTCCCATCACATTTCATAAGAATCAAATATCCATTTAGTTCCACTTACAAATAACTTAACTTAATGAATCTCTCTTCCATCACATTTGATAAGAATCCATATCAGTTTAGTTACACTTACACATAGAGTGAAATTAACTCCTCAGTACG
>NC_051392.1:14147078-14149578 GCF_015228065.2 Penaeus monodon | reverse complement strand
ATATATATATATATATATATATATATATATAATTATATGTAATATATACATATAATATAATATAATATATATATATATATATATATAAATATATATATATATATATATGATATATATTATAATATATATATATATATATATATATATATATATATTATATAATATATATATATGTAATTATATATGTGTGTGTGTGTGTGTGTGTGCGCATCTCCCTCTCTCTCCTTCTCTCCCTCCCTCTCTCTCTCTCTGCTCTCTCTCTCTCTCTCTATTCTTCTTTTTTACCCCTCACTTATATATATATATATATATATATATATATATATATATATATATATATATATATATATATATATATATATATATATATATTATAAAAATAAAAACACACACACACACACACACACACACACACACACACACACACACACAATTATATATATATATATATATATATATATATATATATATATATATATATATATATATATATATATATATATATATACACGTATTAGTGCAGTAGACAGATAAATAGATGAATATATAGAGATATATCCACAAAGAAAATTGTCGACACATACACGCAGTATCAGTTTCTAGTATGAGTATCTAGTTGCATAAATATTACCTTGTTGATATTGCAATTTAATAGAGTCCTTTACAGTCGTAACTATAATATCTGGTTCTGTGTCATTTTTATTATCGAGACGGCAACTCATTTTTTTTAGTAAAGTAATTAGATTGGCAAACAGTAACTCGATATCCCTAGAAAAAAAGTTCCCTCCTGAGATGGGTTTCTTTTTCGCAAAATTACTTTGGAGCAATTTTACTTCGGAATTTCTTTAGGTTAGGCCTCTTCTCGCCTTTTTCCTTTCCCCTTTCTTCGTTTATTGATTCTTCCTGGAACCTTTCCATCTTTATTCCACCAATCATTTTTCCATATCACCCAAATTCTCGCCTAACTCCAGCGTCGCCATTCCAAGCAGATTTTCCTTCCCCTGAATTCCTTTCCCCTCATTGCACAATACATATGACCTGTCGACGTGACCTCAGGTAAGTTCACAAGGCTTTCAGGCTTTCTCCCACTGTCTCTCTCTCTCCCCTTCTGCCTCTCTTTCTCTTCCTATATCTCTCCTTTCCCTCCTCCTCCTCTTCCTCTTTCTCTCTTTAATTGTTTATCGAGATAGATGGATTGATATAGATAGATAGATAGATTGATTGATAGATAGATAGATAGATAAATATATAGATATAGATGTAAAATAGATACAGACAAATTGAAGAGATTTACTGATATACCCTTACATACCTGTCGATGTGACTTCACAAAGTTTACATGCTCTCTCCCACCGTCTCTCTCTCTCTCCCCTTCTTCTTTTCTCTCTTTCCCTTCCTGTACCTCTCATTTCCCTCTTCCTCCTCTTCCTCTCTTTAATTGTTTATAGAGATTGATGGATTGATATATACATATAGACAGATAGATTGATAGATTTACTGATTATACCCTTACATATATACATCCGTACAAGAATTTATGAATTTTTCACTATGTTTTCTTCCACATTCTTCTCATTTATGTATCACTTCGAATATGATAATGTACGTTAGGTCCTGTTCTCTATTTCCCTTTGCCTTCACTTTCTCTTCTTGTTTTCTTCAAATGTCTCATCTCCTCCCTTCCTTTTGCTTCGCTCTAACATTGGCATTACCACCAGATATTGTTTCCTGCTGTATCTCCCTTCTTCCGGACAACGCACTCACCTGTCATGCTGGCCTATATTTATCAATATTTGCCTTACTCGGTGTGCAGCTGTGAACGACAGACACCGGCCGAAAGAGCAGATAGGACAAATTTTCTTCAACTTATTTTTGGATCTCTCTCTCTCTCTCTCTCTCTCTCTCTCTCTCTCTCTCTCTCTCTCTCTCTCTCTCTCTCTCTCTCTCTCTCTCTCTCTCTCTCTCTATATATATATTATATATATATATATATATATATATATATATATATATATATATATATATATATATATATATATCTGAGTGGTCAGATGCATCCCAAGTAATGATGTGAAATACCAACTAGGTCGGCGTGCCCGCAGCATCGGCAACATGCTGACCTAGCGTCACCCCCTTCACTTTTGACCTTTGACCGCCACCTTGACCATGGACTTACGCTACCTCGAGACACGATCCCGGTCGAATGCTGCCTCCTCCTGAGTGCCACCCGCTGTCCGAGTCTCCTTCTGCACAAGCCGGTCGCTTATATCTTCCACTTTGCCCGCGCAAACCACCGTCCTTCTCCAATAAAGAGTGCAACCAGAACGTTCGTTTCCGTGAACAACAACGTAGGTATGTCTACAACACTGACAAACTAGTGTCAGCAGTAGGACACAAAAAAAACTTACAAACTGGTATCAGCACGAGACCCAAACAACCCTCACACATTCTCTCTCTCTTCATATATATATATATATATATATATATATATATATATATA
>NC_051392.1:14134578-14137078 GCF_015228065.2 Penaeus monodon | reverse complement strand
TATCTATATCTGCTATGTATCACTCTGTAGGTCTGCGAGTTTGTTTATCTACGTCTCATACTATAGTATAATGCTTCCGTCGTGAATATATTTGTTAAGCGGACATATTTGCGCAAGAGTGTAATTTGTTTATAGATAATTAAGATGTAAATTTCCGAAAGATAATAGGAAGGAATGCTGCCTACATAACCTGTTTTCATTTTATATCCTTCTGTATACGATTTCATTTGAAGGTTTTATGTCTTTACTGTGAACTCTCAGGGCACCAATCCTTTGTCTAAATAGCTTAATAAGTCTTCAAAATGAACCATTGACTGTAATTACATTCCTTAACGGAGCGCCTGCTTTTATTCAGTGTCAAATTGCAATATCTCCCTCGTATGACATTACAGCAGGGGTATAAATGTAATTCAAATAACTTTTACAGCCAACGCACACCATTCTTGACATGGAGATATAAAATAATCTTTTCTTCGAGGCAGACTTTGGACCCTGGAAAGGGTTCTGCTCATTTATTTTTTTACCGTATTCTTTCTATCTTCCATTTCCTTTCTTCGTTTCTTCACATATGCAAAAGCAGCTTTAACATGTATATTGTATTTATCCAACTTTCCTTTTTTCCCTTTCTGGCAGAGTTTATCTAAATCTGAGAGCTTGGCAGATCCTTGGCCATTTTTCCCCTGAGATTATCTTGCCGGCTGAAGTTAACTGCATATATTACTTAGCTGGTATTCGTTACACTTGAGAGCGCGACAAGCCAAGGTGATATATTTCTTAGAATATTCCCGGCGCGCCATTCAGACCTCCCTAATAAGAATCTCACATTCTCCCCTTATTCCTCTTTATAACAATAGAAAAAAAAAATCGCGCGTCCTTTTTTCATACCGAGACAGGCATAAGAAGGTCTTTTTGAGCTCGACGGCCAAAGAATAGAGCCCTGGAGCCGAGAGGAAGGGGGGTAGGGATTACACACAGAGTGACATCGCCGTGGTTCTCTGCTGAATTCTCGAGACATCAAAATGGCGGCTATTAGTGAGGAGAGAATCGGATTTTCGCTCGTCTGCTATTACGCTGGACGGAAATCCACTCTCTAAGACGTAACAAGTTATGATGCCGGCGCTATCAAGGGTATGTCAGCTGCATACAAATTGTGGTTCTTTTACACATCCGTGTGTGCTGACTTGTAGTTTGTATACACACTTGGTTATAGAAATAAATGATGGAAGGCAACTCGTTCTTATAGATTAAATATTGTACCCTTTTTATAGTATTGTATTTTCCATGATTTTGATTATGTGTAGTTTTCGAGTGTAGATAAATGATTTTAATGGAAGATTAAATGTAGGATACTTTTCTCTCAACCTCTTTCTCGCATCAGAAAATATGAAAACCGGAAACAATAACTTCCTTGTATGGAAAACAAAGAAAATAATACTATGGGAGAATGCGATTACTGAATGGAAGCTAATGAGGGTTGTTTTGATTTTTTTAAAAATGAAGAGATTACTGAGATATGGCGATGCAAGATAATCGTCAACGTAGTGCTTGACGTGTATTGCAACATGTATATTGCATTGAAAAGTGTGATGGTCTGTATTTGTTTGGAGAGTAGGAAGGAAAGGCAATATTCTATTTCTCATTTTGACAGGCGCGGTAATGTGTCCTGATATTTTATGCATTCCTTTTTTTAGCTAGAAATTGCTGAAGTTATCATCTTACATTTTTTTTACTATGTTAAAATTCCCGAGACTATGAAATAAATCTCTCTTTCTCTCTTTCGTATATACATATACATATATATATATATATATGTGTATGTGCATGTGTGTATGTTTCTATATATATAATGTATATATACACATGCATATACATACAAATACATGTTATATATATATATAATATATATATATATATATATATATATATATATATATATATATATATATATATATATATATATATGCATATATATTATATATAATCACACACACACACACACACACACACACACACACACACACACACACACACACACACACACACACACACACACACACACACACACATTTGTATCTACATCCTCACACAGTTTGTATTCACACATGGATAACCCAAACGTACTGTACGTGCGTGTCTGTTTCCAATTAAAAGAATAGGGGCTAGATCTCTAATCTTATAATAGTATTGACTCGGTATTTTTAGATCTTTGAAACCCCGGCTAATCCTTCCCTATATATTCCATAGGTGATCTTAGAGCTCCACCCAAGGAAACATTATTTATGAGACATTAAACAAAGTTATTTGATAAAAGTCACCATTATCACAGACAACCCACTTTTCACTGAGTATTTCGTGTTATTTAGTGCTCAGGTCAGTAGTTTTGTAGCTACTCACCTGTTAGACCCTTTGTACTATTCAAAATCTGCCCACAGTAATAATATATAATAAGGACACCTAACTATAATATTCCTGACATTCGCATTTGAATAATCTCAATTTT
>NC_051392.1:14124578-14129578 GCF_015228065.2 Penaeus monodon | reverse complement strand
ACATTGAACTCATTATTTATATTACATATAGGAACCTGATGATCCCTTGATCTTAACTGAAAGGGATTCAAGTTACTAATGTTTCTGTTATTGTGTGGAAGTTGATTCCAGATTATGGATCCACATTTTTGCATTTGCCCTGTCACTATTTCTGTATTTGATCTTTTGATATGTAAAAAACGTATTGTTGGTTGCATATGGTTGGAAGAGGCAAAAG
Source organism: Penaeus monodon (assembly GCF_015228065.2). Classification (NCBI taxonomy): domain Eukaryota; kingdom Metazoa; phylum Arthropoda; class Malacostraca; order Decapoda; family Penaeidae; genus Penaeus; species Penaeus monodon. Next base: position 14,129,361 of record NC_051392.1, on the reverse strand, counting down.
CCATCTCAGATAGTTACCTCGAATTACTTTATCGATAAGTATGCAAGTATCATAATTACATTTGTACTGACTAGACTTTTAATGTTATTCACTTATGTATGTGTTTATGTGACCATACATATTAACATGCTAAGTGCTACTTTAGCAGCAAAGGCCTGAAGTCATTTAAGAAAATACCATATATCTGAGCAATAGTTGATAAGGGCAAGTGATTACTACAGACATTCCCTTATTTTTCTCTGTATGTTGTCGAAATGGGTTAAAAATATTCAGTCTTAAGTAGCGGCCTTCAAATTCTATTATAGCGTATATAGTCTACAAGAGGCTTTGGCGTTCACCTATAAAGATTATCCTTTTGCTTGTGCCATGTATCATGAGTCTTTCTTATTAATTTATTCATATTCTTTACATAATCACTGTAGACAAACTGTGAGTCACTGACATACCAAAGAAGAAGGCAACTTTGGACTATGGTCGACAGATCGCATTGTGGAACACAGAAAATATCTCGTGAATTTTGAGTGAGTGGACTCCTTTGGATACAAAATCTTTGAACCTATATGTATTAATTTTGTGATTTATTTGTTTACTAAGAATGATTTCATGGTTAGCATTATCGGAAACCTTTCTTTTGTAATCTGTATCATCATAAATTCTACATGTGAATTTTAATAATGGTGTTCCATTAGACAGTAATCTAGCTGTATTAGTAAAGAAATATCAGTTGGTCCGTTATAATTTTTCCGAAGGCTTTAGACAGTAAAGGGAGAATGGTAATAGGCCAGTAGTCTTTTCTGGTGTTATAATGCCATGTTTCCAAAGCAATGGAAAGTCACCGGTGACTTAGAGATTTGTCAATAATAGCAGTTAGATAGTACGCACTTGCAGGAAGGCTGTCTCTAATGAAGCGAAAAGCAAGGCCATCCTCTCCGACAGTATTTGTTTTGCGCAGGTGTTTAACTGTACAGATTACGGTTTCTATTTTTTACTAGTTGTGGTCTGAAAGTATTTGCTGGGGGTTTATTCTACCAGTATTTTTTTTTTTTTACAATTAGTTCATATATATATATATATATATATATATATATATATATATATATATATATATATATATATATATATATATATAATTTATATAATATATATATATATATATATATATATATATATATATATATATATTATATGAAATCCTTTTGGGCTCCTAATAATGTTTAAAAACAGCCTGGAGGGCCATATCATTTTTTTCATCATCTTTTTCAGTTTTTGTAGCAAAGGGAGCGGTAACATATATAATCTTCTTAATAACTTCCGGCAGGACATTTATCTGCTTGTCTACATTATATGTTATCAAAATCTCTAGAAGAATTGATTTTTTGTCTATGACTTGGGGTCATAGTGAGTTAAGTCACGAAAAGTTTCTATGGCCGGTGGTCGCCTTCATTTCTTAATGTTAAGAATCACCGCTATCATATAGGGTGATGGTTGTAAGGAAAATAATGTCAGACATATTTTTTGTGACCCGTGTAGGTTTATTAACCATTTACTCAATTTTTTTTATTATCATAACCTAGTTATGTAACACTACATCTGCATTCTTAACAGTTGTAGTTATTATCTCATTGAGAATATCTCGTACATATACGCAGGCTCCTCATGCACGTACTACATCGCATCTGTAAGCACTGAAGATATAAAATCACATGACTTACGTAGATGAAGCCACGTTTCACCAACACACAATATATCGAGATTTCCCTCCAGTTTCTTTAATACGTCCAAGGAGAGACTGCACGCTAATGTTTGATATTTCACCTTACGGTCGATCTTTATGATGGCGATACCATTTTAAAATTTATGATCGCAACTTTATTTGTGATTGTTTAAAAACACTGACATTCCTTAAGGACTCCAGTAGAGAGAAAGCATGAGTGATACTGTACAGTATTATAAATTTGATTAACATACTGAGACATTGTGTATTGTTATCCACAACTCCATGCCATTTTGTTGTTGATGCAATGAATAAATAAAGTATATACAGCTCTCATGAATTGAATAATAAACAAATGAGTATAAAAGAGGAAACATGGAGATCTTTTATCCATGTTGAATTGTCTACGATCATAATAAAAAAAAAACATTCATCCTTTATTGGGAGGATGTCTCACTAGAGACGTGATATTGCCAAAACATGTCCAGTACAGTTCGATCTTCTGTGAATGTGAAATTACTGATGGTAGTAGATTGAATCTTTGAGACATGTCAGTCAACATATCTTTCTTAATCAGCGTCATGTGAGAAGGGGTTTCAATAAAGGATTCTGACATTTTCAAAGCTTCTTAATAATACATCTGTTTCACTGTATTGGAAATCGTTATCAGTCTTTCAATCTCTCTCTCTCTCTCTCTCTCTCTCTCTCTCTCTCTCTCTCTCTCTCTCTCTATATATATATATATATATACATATATATATATATATATAATATATATATATATATATATATATATGTATATATATATGGATAGATAGATAGATAGATATAGATATACATTTATATATATGTATATGTATATGTATATATATAAACACACACACACACACACACACACACACACACACACACACACACACACACACACACACACACACACACACACACACACACACACACACACACACACACACACACACACACACCGAAGGACGGTAGGGTGAAGGCGTGGTAGAGGGATGGAAGGTTGACGATGAGAGGATATATTCAGAATCTTTACCATTTTTATTGTCATTTGCTAAGTTTATTATTTTTTATAACAAAATTCCAAGAGTAATCATTGTAGATAATCGGTCAAAAGTTATGCAATCAGACAGATTATTTTCTCCTTAATGATTGATTACACCCACTCTTAATAATCAGGTTTTTTTTTCTCTCTTTGTCATTATTTTCCATTTTACCCATTTAACCAGACTAACCAATGCTTCATCGAAGACCAAAAACCTAATCCAACACATTCAGTATTTACCAAACTGGTTAAAAACTGCACCATCCTAATCTCCTCACATTTTGGATAATAGTACATAATTGTCCCTAACCTAAAAGTCGACAGAAGAAGGCAGGTGCGGGTACCTGAAATTTTGATAAGGAAATGGAAGGAAAAGGACGGATAAAACTTGTACGTGAGTGATGCAGGTGCGCTGCCCTTCGATCCTTTCACACGTGGAGATAAAGTGTATCTATTCACACCTTCATTCTTTAATAAGCATCGCATACACACGCGCACACTGAAACAAACACACCTAGCACACGCACACGTGCGCGGGCACACACACACACACACACACACACACACACACACACACACACACACACACACACACACACACACACACACACACACACACACACACACACACACACACATTCAACCCCCCCCCCCCAGACACACAAACAAAACACACGCACACTCAAACTCGCCCCTTTCACACACACACACACACACACTCAAACACGCACAAACACACAGACACGTTCAACTTTTTTCCACCACACACACACACACAGAATATGTATTTTACCACATGTACGTGTATATTATTCACTAGCTTTCCTCTTTCTCGTAACAGAAATTCGGAAACCGTATTTCTGAATGCGAGTGTTCCGCTGGGACGCTGCGCCGGCGGAGGCGAAAGCAGCACATAAACAATTCCTTCTGCTTCTCTCAGCCCACCGGCCGCTGTCAGTGTACTCCTGGCCTCGTTAGTTTTGCTTTTCGTTTCGCTTCTCCTCTCTTCTCTTTTCGTCGCTTCTGCTCTGTTCTCTTTTCATTCGTTCTGCTCTTATCTCTCTCTCTCTCTCTCTCTCTCTCTCTCTCTCTCTCTCTCTCTTCTCCTCTCTTCTCTTCTCTTCTTCTCTCTTCTCTTCTCTTTTCTTCGCTTCTGTTTTGTTCTGTTCTCTTTTCTTTTGTTCTACTCTCATATCTTTACCTTTCGCTTCTTTTCGTCCTCTTAAATTCCCTTTCTTTTCTTTTCCTTTCGCTTATCATCTCTTCACATTAGCTTCTCTATTATCATTTGTTTTACTTTCTTCGCTTCGCTTCTCCTGTTTCTACTTCCTTCTTTTCTTTTTCCCCTTTCTTTTCCTTACTATTCTTCTTTTTTGTTTCTCTTTTCTTCGCTTTTCCCTTCCTTTTCCTCTTTTCTTTCAGCTGCCTCCTTCCTCTTCTCTTTTAATCTCCCTCCTTCTCTTCCTTTCCTTTCTCTGCTCTTCTCTTATCTTCCATCTTCTCTTCTCCTCTTTTTTTTTCCTCCTACCTTTTTCTTTTCACTTCTCTCCACCCACGTCCCTCCTCTTCTCTTCCCTTCTCTATCCCCCCCTTCCTCCTTCCCTTGTCTTCACACCACTTCTCTTCACCTCTCTCTATTTCTCTTCTTCCCTCCTCCCTCCTCCTCTTCTTTACTTCTTTTATTTCCTTCGCTCCCTTCCTCCTTCTCCTGTCTTATCATTTCCCTTCACCTTCCTTCCTCTCTTCTTCGTCCCTCCCTCCTTCTCTGCTCCTCACCCTCCCTCCCTCCCTCCCTCCCTCCATGAATGATGAAACGTTCAGTCCACAATATCCAAGCGAAAATGTCTCACGAGCTTTCTAGTCCAACAACACGCTTCCGGCAGGCTTGGGTACCGTATTACCCTCGTTATGAAGGCAATTAATGAGCCAATAATGTAAATGTCGATATCCAGCATCAGCGGAGAGCACGTTCGTCCACAAACGGCGAGCCCTGAGACGGC
>NC_051392.1:14094578-14097078 GCF_015228065.2 Penaeus monodon | reverse complement strand
TGTGTGTGTGTGTGTGTGTGTGTGTCTGTGTGTGTCAATGTTGTTGACTATGATACACGATTCTAAAACCAAATACATGCAACACAGGATTAAATCATACACTAACACACGTCAGTGTAACCAGTAAAACAACAACTTGTAAAATGTTTCAGCTCTTACATATTATCAAGAAACCCACAATAAATTAGATACAAAAGCAGAGTAAGTGTTTCATGTATACTTTATCACTGTAATTAATGGAATAATTTGCATATCTGTGACAGGCTCTTTAACGCGTCGGTAAAAATCTAGTAAATAACATCAATGAGAGATGGAGCGAGGAAGGGAGAGGGGGAAATAAGAAAGGAAGGTATATGGGAGAGAGAGAGAGAGAGAGAGAGAGAGAGAGAGAGAGAGAGAGAGAGAGAGAGAGAGAGAGACGGAGAGAGAGAAGAGAAAGAGAGAGAGAGAGAGAGAGAGAGAGAGAGAGAGAGAGAGAGAGAGAGAGAGAGAGAGAGAGAGAGAGAGAGAGAGAGAGAGAGAAGAAGAAGAAGAAAAGAGAGATGAGAGAGAAAGAAAGAGATGGAGAGACATGAATCAGGAAAGCTGGTAGGCAGACAGACAGACAGACCAGACAGACAGACAGACAGACAGACAGACAGACAGACAGACAAACAAACTGATGTAGAGAGAAGAACCAACTGCTTCCCTAGACCCTTTTGATCATTGGCAGAATGTAGTCCTAACACCTTCCCATAAAGCCCGAGCTCAAAATGCACAGCAACCGTCAGAATTCTTCCTTTCAAGTGATGCAGAAAAAAAATGCAGAACGGTGGGTTGAAATGCTTCGTTGAAGGTTCTTATTCTCGTGAGTGTCTAGCGAGCATTCCCGTGAAAGTACCTTTGTCCTGGATGAACTTTGACTGCCGAACTTTCTACTTAAGTGTCACGTGGAACTTTGAAACGCTGGTAACTTTATAATGTGTCAGGGAGTAGACAGCGATATTCCACAGTAGACCATTACTATTTTCTTTGACATTTTGTGATATTTCAGTCGGTAATGGAATTTAACAGTATTACTTAGCTTCGAGGAAAAAGTGAGGCAGGTGTATTGCCAGTAATTCCCGTAATTATTTATCTATTCATATTGAAGTAGGGCATATTTCTTTAGTTGTGAATCGAAAAAGATATTTAAGAGAGAGAGAGAGAGAGAGAGAGAGAGAGAGAGAGAGAGAGAGAGACAGAGAGAGAGAGAGAGAGAGAGAGAGAGAGAGAGAGAGAGAGAGGAAGAGAGAGAGAGAGAGAGAGAGAGAGAGAGAGAGAGAGAGAGAGAGAGAGGAAGAGAGAGAGAGAGAGAGAGAGAGAGAGAGAGAGAGAGAGAGAGAGAGAGAGAGAGAGAGAGAGAGATGACACAGTTTCTTCATATATGTATATATATAAACATACACTCATATATATGCATATATATATATATGTATATATATATATATATATATATATATATATATATATATATATATATATATATATATATATATATATATATATAAAATGCAAGTATGTGTGTATATGTATGTATGTATGTATATGTGCGTGTATATCACTTTTGAAATAGTAAAAAATTAAATTCCTCTATTTATTCTACACATTGATTCCTTATTTACTTCAGTTCATTTACTTGTTATTTATCTATTGTTCAACTTTTTCTAATTCCAGTGGCTTTCTTTACGTTTGGGCCACAGAGAGGAGCCAACAACGGCAACAACGTTTCATTCAGTTAGCTGTCAGTCCTGATACGCACGCACGCGCACGCACACACACACGCACACACACACACACACACACACACACACACACACACACACACACACACACACACACACACACATACACTTTTATGCACTCCTCCTATCAATTTTCATATAATACTCCTTTCACTTCTTAGAAAGGGTGATAGAACTCCGTTAAATGTTTGGGTAAAAACCCTTTTCGCTGAAAACCTACTCCACAACGAACAGGAGTGATCGTCTGTCTTCAAATAAGGAGGAGTATGGACAGCAGGGAAAAGATGAAAATGAACAAACAGAAAAAAATAAAGATTTTTTTTTTTTTATCTGTCCAGGATAGTGGACGTGACATATTTCCAGTGTGCATAATTAACAAGCATATTATGGAACTGCCATAAATGTTATATCATATATATATTTTGAATATAAATGCAAAGAAAAGAGAAGCCTGATGATTATATTGGCGATAATAAGAATGGTAATTTTATCATCATTTTTATATCTTATAATCATTCTTAACCGTTCGACCACAAGATCTCCCCCCCCCACACACACACACAAAGGAAGTCGGGAATCGCAATGAACCCGAAGGCTATCTTTAGCTCTAACTCCCCAAAGGACACAAAAATCGTAAATCTCCCCAAGAAATCTTCCTGGCCAACAATCTCCCCAAGCCGGCGAGAAGGCTTTCAGGACCACCGACCCGGCGTGTAGCGTTGTGACAGGATCGGGCA
>NC_051392.1:14062078-14067078 GCF_015228065.2 Penaeus monodon | reverse complement strand
ATATATCTTTATCTTACTCTGATTATTTATCTAGTTACCTACTTACCTACCAACCTACCTACCTACCCATCTATCTATCAATCTAACTATCCTCATACATATATATTGTATATACATACACTATAGTCCTCTCTTTCAAGCAAATGTACTAGTCATACGTACTAAGACCATAACAAAGGACAAAAAAAGGCGATTGATTTTTAATGGTCCTTTGAATTAGATAATTCACATGTCTTTAACAACAATGACTCCGCGTTGTTGATATCAGAAAAAAATAGAACACCCCCCCCCAAAAAAAAAAATGGCTATGGACATCCCTAGACAAAAGCTCGATGCGGCCCGGTACATCTGTAATATTTTTTGTTCCCTTCTACATAAACTGAAAAAAAAAAGGTCTAGTAGGAAACTGAAAAAAAAAAAGGGCCAAAAATCGAGCAGCAAAAAATCCCAAAGTGGCAGCCCCCCCCGTCTTGTCGTAAACGCCACTCACCGGCCGGGGTTTTTCTTCTCGACAAAATGCCCCGAGGGGCAAAACTAGGGGTGAAGAACTGTCTATGGGGCTTCTGTTTCAGTTTATAGCTACTTTAAATCAAAAAAAAAACACAGATACACCGCAACCCACCCCAACAACACACACACACACAAACACCGCGCGCGCCAAAAACAACACACACAACGCACACACACACGCACGCAAAGCCCCACACCACGCACGCAGCACGCCCCCACACACCACACACACACACACACACACACCCAAAACCCCCAAAAAAAAAAAAACACACACACACACAAAAAACACACACACACACAACCCACACGCACCGGGCCAACATACACAACCACACACAAACACACACACAACAAACACACGCAAGGCGCGCGCACCACACACGCACAAACATCACACCACGCAAATTAAATATAATATTTTATAAAACAACGCGCACGCACGCGCTCGCGCACGCTTATATAATATATATATTTTAATATATATATATATAATATATAATAGAAGAGAGAGAAAGGGGGAGAGAGAGAGAAGAAGAGAGAGAAGAGGAGAGAGAGAGAGAGAAGAGGAGGAGAGAGAGAGAGAAAAGGAGGGAGAGAGAGAGAAAAAAGAGTGAGAGATAGATGATGGATTAAAATATATATGTATATATTTATTATATATATATATTATAATATATTTTAAGGTTTCACAGACACGCACCCACACACACACACACACACACACACACAACACACACCACACAACACAAAAACACAAACACACACACACACACACCACACACACACACCGACACCCCACACGCACACGCACAACATACACACACACCACACACACAAACACACCACACACGCAAGCAAACCGCACACACACACGCAAAAACATACACACACCGCAATATTAAAAATATATATATTGTCAACCACGCGCACGCCGCGCTCGCGCACCTTTTTTATATATATATATTATATATATAAATAATTATATATATATAATATATATATATATTTTATAATATATATAATTATATATTATATATATAATTTAATATATTATTAAAGAGAGAGAAGAGAGAAGAGAAGAGAAGAGAGAGGAAAAGAGGGAGAGGAAGAGAAAAGAGTGAGAGATAGATAGATGATGGATATATTTATATATATATAATATATTATAAAATTATATATTATAAATTTATTTATATATATATATATTATAATCTATATAAATAATATATATTCTATAGGTATACACACGCAACAAACACACACAACACACACACAACACATAATACATACAAATATGAATATGATATATAATATATATAAAATATATAAAATTTTTAAATATATATTTTGTGTGGTGTGTGGGGTGTGTTGGTTGTGGGTGTGTTGGGGTGTGGGGTGGTTGTGTGTGTGGCAAAATAAGAGGAAATAATTCAGGAGAACATTATAGATAAATAAGAAACCCCCCCCGGGGCCCCGGGAAAGGGTTTTTAGTTTTTTCATATAGTGTGTGAAGTATGTATATATATTATATATATATATTAAATATATATATATATATATAATTAAATATTATATGTATATAAAAATAATATATAAAAATAATTATATATAATATATATATATATATTTTTATAAAGAGAAGAGAGAGAGAAGAGAAGAGAGAGAAGAAAAGAAAGGAGAGAAGAGAAAAGAAGAGATGAGACAGAGAATGGGGGGGGGGCGTGATGTGTACATATATTCGGTAGGTTTCAGTTGACCGCCGTGGTACAGCATGATATTCCCCAAATTTCCGTTTTCACTTGTGATGCTCTTGGAGTGAGTACGTGGGAGGTCCCCCCCCCGTTCCTTCCAGGAGAGTGCCCCGGGGTTATTTTTTTTGGTAAAAATTCTTCTTATTTTATCCGGGGTTTTTGGGGCCGACTGTTTGAGCGGCTTTTGGCCACCCATGGTAGGCAGGGGGAACGAGGTGAATTCCTTCCCAAGGGAAACAAAAAGCGGCGGTCGGTGACTCGAACCCCCGAACTCAGATTGCCGCGGACAGTCTTGAGTCCGAAATTTTTAACCCTTCGACCACCCCAGCCTTGACGATATGTTTTTTCCATATTTTTTCTTTGGCAATTTAGAGCGGTGGTTTGCCATTGCCTTCCGCCCGGTGTTTTTATCGAGTCACCATCTCTATTTCCCCGGCACTGACTTGGGCTGACTTGGTCTCCCAGTGGCTAGGTAGGCAATCGAGGTGAAGTTCCTTGCCTAAGGGAAACAACTCGCCGGCCAGTGACTCGAACCCTCGAACTCAGATTGCCGTCGTGACAGTCTTGAGTCCGACGCTCTAACCATTCGGCCACCGCGGCCCCAAAAAAAAAAATTAAAAAAAAAAAAAAAAAAATCATCTCATCTTTTAACGGTAAGTTCATATCTGAGCCGCCGTGGTCACAGCATGATACTTGATTGTAGTTTTCATGTTGTGATGCTCTTGGAGTGAGTACGTGGTAGGGTCCCCAGTTCCTTTCCACGGAGAGTGCCGGTGGTACCTTTTTAGGTAATTATTCTCTCTATTTATCCGGGCTTGGGACCAGCACTTGACTTGGGCTGGCTTTGGCCACCCAGTGGCTAGGTAGGCAATCAAGGTGAAGTCTCTTGCCCAAGGGAACAACGCGGCGGTCGGTGACTCGAACCCTCGAATTCAGATTGCCGTCGTGACAGTCTTGAGTCCGACGCTCTAACCATTCGGCCACCGCGGCCTTGACGATCATAGGCTTCCATGATTTTTTCTTAGCAATTTAGAGCGGTGGTTTGCCATTGCCTTCCGCCCGGTTTTTATCGAGTCACCCATCTCTATTTACCCAGCACTGACTTGAGTTGGCTTGGCCACCCAGTGGCTAGGCAGGCAATCGAGGTGAAGTTCCTTGCCCAAGGAAACAACGCGACGGCCGGTGACTCGAACCCTCGAACTCAAATTGCCGTCGTGACAGTCCTGAGTCCGACGCTCTAACCATTCGGCCACGCGGCCCCCTGTATGTGAAATTATATATATATATATATATATATATGATAGAGAGAGAGAGAAGAGGAGAAGAGAGAGAGAGAGAGGAGAGGAGAGAGAGAGATAAAGAGAGAGAGAGGGGAGGGACGTGTGTGTATATATTATATATATATATATATATATATATATTATATATTTTATAATATATATATATATATATATATTTATATATATTAATATATATATATATATATATATATAAATATATATATATATATATATATATATATATATATATATATATATATAGAGAGAGAGAGAGAGAGAGAAAGAGAGAGAGAGAGAGAGGGAAGGAGGGAGAGAGACAAAGAGCAGCAACCATAATCTCTCCTCCGAGAGGGACAGGTGCAGCGACCTGAACCGGAACAGAACTAATCTCTCTTCTTCTTTATTTCTCCTTCAAGATCCTGGTAGGAAACACCGTAAAGAAGACAAAAAAAGGAGAATAAAAGGTCGTATTCAAGTCTCTGTTTTTCCCTGTGTGGAGGCTTTATTTGATATTACTATTATTATTATTATGTTTTGTTTTCTTATTGTTATGTTTCTTTTTTCTTTTGCATAAATGTAATGAAGATCTTTTGTGTGATGTAAATCAGTGCAAGTTCACACACCAATCGCAAGCGCGTGGGTGCATCCATGCACACACGCATCGCCCGCGCGCGTATGTGAGCTCGCGTGCTGATTCAAATAATTTTAGGAAAATCGAACTTAGATACGATGAAGTTCCTTGGGCAAGGAACTTCACCTCGATTGCCTATTTAGCCACTGGGTGGGCAAGACAGCCCAAGTCAGTGCTGGTCCCAAGCCCGGATAAGTAGAGAGAATGATTACCTAAAAGGTAACACCGGCATTCTCTGTGGAAAGGAACTGGGGATCCTACCACGTACTCACTCCAAGATTATCACAACATGAAACTACAATTACTTATCAAAGGCCGCGTAAGCCGAGTGGTTAGAGCATCGGACTCAAGACTGTCACGACGGCAATCTGAGATCGAGGGTTCGAGTCACCGACCGGCGCGTTGTTTCCATGGGCAAGGAACTTCACCTCGATTGCCAGCCTAGCCACTGGGTGGGTAAGCCAGCCCAAATCAGTGCCGGTCCCAGACCCGGGTAAATAGAGATGGAGGCTCAATAAAAACACCGGGCGGAAGGCAACGGCAAACCATGGCTCTAAATTGCAAAGAAAATCATGGAAAATCCATGATCGCCAACGTCCTTGTAGGACAGGGCACTTAAAAAAAAAAAAAAAGGGTGTTTGTGTCTTTTTTTTATGGATTCTTCTATTTCATATTATTATCATTTTTTTGCATTATCTCGCCTTTGCTCTCTTGTCTGTCTGTCTCTCTTTCTCTGTCTCATCCCCTTCTCTCTTTTTCGGCCTTTCTCCTTCTCTATTTCTGTGCGTTGTTAACACGTTGGTGTGTGTGTGTGTGTGTGTGTGT
>NC_051392.1:14042078-14044578 GCF_015228065.2 Penaeus monodon | reverse complement strand
CTTAACTTCCTGTTAAACTAAAGTTGAACAAAGTTCAAGGAACATCATACAACAAGGCTTCCCCTCGAGTTCCCTTCCCCTCACCTTTCCCTCAGTGACCTCCCTTCGAAAAAGTATGGACTCAATCTCCTGGGAGCAGCTGTGAAGGGGTAATCATAATATCTTTCCCCCGTAGGCCTAACTTTAATGCTAATAAAAACTTTGCAAACTTAGAGAAGAAGCCAAGCCAGAATTTAAGCCATTGTTTAACAAAAGGGGAGGGAGCGGGGAGAGAGGAAAGTAGCCAGACTCAACCCCGACAGCTTTCCATCCCGGAAGTTATGTAGATCCTTTGCTACAACGATCCTATTTACAGCATCTTTCCAGTCTCCCGAGATGAGCACAAAGGATGCTGCCGCGAAATATAAGCACAGTGATAGCACCCAAGTGAGTCGGGTTGATAAGGCGACATAGTTGAACCTAGTCTATTAGGCTCGGGGGAAATGTGGAAACGAGGGCAAAGTGCGAGTAAAGGGCCGGCATTTTTCTTTCTTACAGCCCGGTTAATTGTTGGTGTTATGTTCACTCTTTATTAGAGGTGAATGTAGATTTTTGTGTTTGTATTGTTTCATGATGAGATGAAATGGAATGATATGGATATGATGATGGAATATGAGATACTAGACATCAAATGTAATTGTTTTATATGAAGAGGAAAACACGTACTCGCATAAATGAAATACAATTTAAAAATAGCCAGATGAATATCACCATAACCCAAAACTATACACCATGAACACAAATATCAGCATACACAACGAACAGCACCATACACCATGAACTACCATACACTACGAATAGCAGTATGCACTATGGTTATTATCATCAACATCACAACCACACACTATGAATATAACCACACGGTGTCAGTCACCATGAATACTATCATATATCATGGTCACAATACCCTATAGACAACAGCATACTCCATGACCACCACTTATTCCACAAACACCATCACTACAAAAACACTCCAAGAACCCCATCACACACCTTGAGCATAACCATACACCACTATACAACACGAACTCCACCAAACCCTGCAAAAATCACAATATACCTTAAACACCATCATACACCATTTCCATCCCCATACAAAACCACGCACCACAACAAACCATAAAATCACCACACAAAAAGGACACAGCCATAGTCCCTTAATATCCCTACACACAACAAAGAACACCACCACACACCATACCCCCTCAACCACCGCACACCATAACCGCACCACACAGCATACCCCCTCAGCCACCACACACCATACGATCCTCGGCCACCACACACCAAGACCATCATGCACCACGCACACCCCAAAACTTACCTAGGAGCAGAGCCAGAACGCTGCTGTGCTTGGTAGGACTGTTTCATATGGAAAAGTTGTTCTTGAAGACAACGATATTCTTGTAAAAATTTCTCGAGCTGAGCGGCATGATACTCGAAGCGGTAGGGGTCTGTGCCCTCCATCTGGCCACAGCCTGCGCCGCACTGACTCCTGGAAGGTGATGCAGAACGTGTTCTTGGTTATGAAGAGTTGATTTTATTTGCTTGTTTATTATAATAATAATAATGATAATAAAATAATAATAATAATAATATTATTATTATTATTATTATTATTATTATTATTATTATTATCATTATTATTATTATTATTATTATTATCATTATTATTATTATTGTAATTATTATTATTATTGTTATTATTTTACTCGTTATCGTTCGTTTTCTTGTTATTATCATTATTATTATTATCATTACTATTACTATTATAATTATTGTTATCATTTTTATTATTGACATAATTATTAACATTACTATTATTATCATTTTTGTTGTTATTGTTGCCATTATCAGTATGAGCATTATTATTTTCATCATCATTATTATTATTAAACTTATCACTACCGTAGTTATCATTAGCATTACTATTATTGTTAGAATCAGTATAGTGAGAATCATCATTATCATTCTCATTGTTTTTATTAACATTCCCATTACGATTATCATCAGTGCCATTGCCATTTTTTGTTATTTTCAGTATCATTAATAATATTATTAGTATCAATGTTATTATCGTCATATTTATTATCATTCCTGTTATCATTAACATTATCCGTTTTATTATTATCAATCTTAATATTATCATTTTTATTACTACTATTGCTATGATTATTACTATTATTACTATTATCATTATTACTATCACTATCATTATGGTTATTATTATCCCTACTTTTGTTTTTTTTTTTTCAATTATCATCATCGCCATCATTATTATTATAATCATCATCATAAGTATTATGATTATTATCACTATTTTTTGTTATCATCAATTGTTATTATTATTATTATTACTATTATTATCCTTATTATTATCAGCATCGTCATCATCATAATTATTATAATCATTATTATCCTTATTATTTTACCAATTCCCTATTATCATTGTTATCATTAT
>NC_051392.1:14007078-14009578 GCF_015228065.2 Penaeus monodon | reverse complement strand
CACAATTTATAAGCATACTTGTATAGTCGAAGACTATGATTGTAACTACTTGGGCATGGACATTTTGCACTATTTTAACTGCACCTTAAATCTATAGGACGACACCTTGACCTTCCGTGACTTTAACGACTATTATTTCGATAGGGCCGCTGAATTTATGTATGAAACAGTGACCGTCAATGGCAAAGACGTGGATGTGCTCATTGATACAGGTTAGACAGCGTATATTATAGGTAACATGGAGGTAGCACAGAAGCTGAATTTGGTTTTGCATGATGTAACACACCTAAATTTCATGCTCGACCTCGTATCAGACAGTGTACAGGTGAAATTTAAAAGTTATTTTAATCACATGAAGATCAAGGATCGTGAATGGGGACTGGTGACCTACATTGTAGATGACGCCGACTCAGATGTCTCTGTAGGGGTGGCGGCCATACGCGGAGCGATAATACATCTTTACCACGACGGATCGCACGAAATACTCCTCTCTGGAAAGCTCGACCTTGAGGAGGAGCAAAGGACTTTATTTCTTGAAAATGAAGTAATAATACGTCACGAAGTATGGGTCGAAAAAGAAGAGGATGAGCCTGACACGAATATCTAGAACTGACAGAATTGACGCCCGCGTTGCAGAAGGTCCACGTCATGGATGCACACTCACTAAGCTTTTGAGTCATTTCGTTTCTAGTATGCATGCATATTTGTGCCATCACCGATGCGGTGTTTGACGAACTAAATGGCGCCTTATCTTATTGTGGTGCCTGTCTGTATATACTCGTATGTATGTATATAAGCACGGAATTTGCATGTATGTCGGTGTGCGCCGCGTTGTTCCCTTGGGCAAGGAACTTCACCTCGATTGCCTACCTTGCCACTGGGTGGCCAAGCCAGCCCAAGTCTAAGTGCTGGTCCCAAGCCCGGATAAATAGAGAGAATGATTACCTAAAAAAGGTAACAACGGCACTCTCCGTGGAAAGGAACTGGGGACCCTACCACGTACTCACTCCAAGAGCATCACAACCTGAAAACTACAATTAAGTATCATGCTGTGATCACGGCGGCTCAGACATGAACCTACCGTTAAAAAAAAAAAAAAAAATGTATATATATATATATATATATATAATATATATATATATATATATATATATAATATATATATATATATATGTGTGGTGTTGTATATATATATATTATGATACATATATATTTATATATATATATAATTAGTATATATATTATATATATATATATATATATATATATATATTATATATTATATATATATATATTCACAACTTGTCTCTGTCTGCCCTTTTCACCTGCTCATAAGCGAGCGTTTCAGCGAACTCTTTCTCTCTCTCCTCGGCCTCGCATTAAAATCCCCCCCCCCCCCTTACCCGTGCCTCTCCCCCACCCCCACCCCGCAGGAGCAGCATCGTCACAGCCGCGCGTCTTGGGAACAGGAGAAGAGGGTAAACATCCTGCCCTAAACACCCGAGCGCATCGATCGCGGAGTACAGCTTTAACAGCCAAAAAGCTTAAATGAAAAAAGAAGAGAGGAAGAAGAAGAAAAAATATGCACGGGCATAGGGAGATGTTGGCATAAAATATCTTTTTAGGAGCACTTGCGAGCGGAGGAACGACTGTCTCCCGCTAGTCGCTTCCTGGGGGCCGCACGTGCTGATACTGGACGGGAGGAGGGGAGGAGGGGAGGGGTCGGTAGGAAAGGGAGGAGGGGAGGGTGCCAGTAGGAAGGGAGGAGGGGAGGGTGCCAGTAGGCAGGGAGGAGGGGAGGGTGCCAGTAGGCATGGAGGAGGGGAGGGTGCCAATAGGAGGGGAGGAGGGAGGGTGCCAGTAGGAATGCCAGTAGGAAGGGAGGAGGGGAGGGTTGCCAGTAGGAGGGAGGAGGGGAGGGTGCCAGTAGGAAGGGAGGAGGGGAGGGTGCCAGTAGGAAGGAGGAGGGGAGGGTGCCAGTAGGCAGGGAGGAGGGGAGGCTGCCAGTAGGAAGGGAGGAGGGGAGGGTGCCAGTAGGCAGGGAGGAGGGGAGGGTGCCAGTAGGAGGGGAGGAGGGGAGGGTGCCAGTAGGAAGGGAGGAGGGGAGGGTGCCAGTAGGCAGGGAGGAGGGGAGGGTGCCAGTAGGAGGGGAGGAGGGGAGGGTGCCAGTAGGTAGGGAGGGGTAAGGGGCAATAGAAGGGGAGAGGGGAAAGTAACATGATAAAGGGTGGGAAGGGAGGGGATGTGAGAGGGCTGAGGGAAGGGGAAGCTTGCCACGAGGGAGGGAAGGGAGGGTAGGGAGGAGGAAAGGGAAAGGCATCGAGAGGGAAGGGAGGTGAAGGGAGGGAAGAGGAGGTTAAGGAGGGTGACGAGAAGAGGGGGGGAGGGGGGGAGGTTAGAAGAGAAAGAAAGGAGTAACGTGATGGGGAAAGGGGGAGGGCAAGGTGCCATGAATAAGGAAAATGGAGGGAAGGGAAGGGAAAGATAGAAGGGAAGGGAG
>NC_051392.1:13979578-13984578 GCF_015228065.2 Penaeus monodon | reverse complement strand
GCGAAATGAAAATTGCAACTTCCCGATGCAAAGAATAAGTTCAACCAACAAAACTGTGATAATTGGTTGCAAAAGCGATTGCATGATACGAACTCAAACATTAAATAGCAACTCAGCCAATAAACTGAGCGAGCGAATGGGGGGAAGAGAAGACCGGAAAGCGATTAAAAAGGGAGAAAGAGACAAAATAAGAGAGCGGGAAAGGAAAAGAAAAATTGCAAGTAATTACAGAAAGATGTTATGGAAAGAAAGGCGGGTCATGGAAGTTTGAGGAAATATTTGGTCGGAAGAGGACTTCTGCTGAAGAGGGGAAAAGGGGAAGGAGAGAGAGGGGAGAGAGAGAGAGAGAGAGAGAGGAGAGAGAGAGAGAGGAGAGAGAGAGAGGGGAGAGAGAAAGGGGAGAGAGAGAGAGAGAGAGACAGACAAATAAACAGACAGAGACAGCAAAAAAACAGACAGACAGGCAGACAGACAGACAGGCAGGCAGACAGACAGACAGGCAGGCAGACAGGCAGGCAGGCAGACGGACAAAAGACAGGCAGATAAACATATAGAGAAAATAAGTGAACAACAGTAAACAGAACAGCGACATATCCAAGACTTTCCCCTCTTTATAAGTTAATAAGCGGTGATTCGACGGTAATCAAGAAATACAAGATAAGAAAAACGAAGAAAGTGATATACGTGTCCAATATTATGCCTTCTCTCGCTTTTTTTATGGAACAGGATATCAACACATTTTTAGATTAAATATCTCGCTTCGCTCAGCAGAGAAGCGACAATAATCACTATGTCAAAGAGCCTTGTCTGTATATACTGGAAAGCACAGAGAGCTATTCCTATGTTAATAGGAAAGTCACACTGGGTAAATGATATAGTAAATACTGATTTTTTGTTTTTGTTTTACTTAATCTTATTTTCAGGTGAAATTGATGGTTATGAATGAAGGAGATCTGTATAGTTTTCATTTAAACATTTATAGCAGATGTATCTCTTCTTTTGGCGTGACATGGCAGGACATGAAGTGCATATTGTAATTGTAAAGTCACTACTTTACAATAAGCCGAGGAGTCTTTCGGAAATGCTGTCACCGTTATGGATTCCGATAACAAGATAATAACGAAGAGGCTGTCAAATCCTCCTTAAATCTGCTGTATCTCTAAAATAATATTCCTCCTCTTTCACCACAGGATACCCTTGTCCTTTGATAAGCAAGAATGGATGATGCTACTCAACCCTCCGAAGAAAATGAAATATTACACATCACCATATTAACACGCAATAAACAACTAGGTAATTATACACCACGATAATAACGCCACTTAAAGTACCTGTGATATATATACGTCACTCCATAGCAACACCGTTCAACATACGTCACTATGTTCACACTCTAAAAGCAAGGCTGTCAGAATGAACGTGTTCTGGAGCGACGCTGTGAACGAATGAGTAAATCTGGCCTGTCTGACTTGGTCTCCGCGTGCCCATTATCGTATTAATCATATCCAGTGCTCTAAATTGCCTGTTAATGGCTCATTAGATTCTGTCATGACGCGAGGACGGTTGTCATTACGCCGGATTCTATGATGATATTCAATTCGGGGAATGACTAAACTTCTATTTTTTTTTCTTTTTCTTTTTCTTATTTTTTAGAGGGGAGGATGATGGGGGGGGGGGATCTGGGTTAATAACTCCAATTCCATTTCTTGTGCCTGTGTTGATTACAAATGTTGGGATTTAATATGGCAAATGTGTCAATGTTTCCTAAATTTACGCTTTTGTTGGTCTACGAAATAAGAGTATGACGAGCATCTGCAACATTAATACCCAATAAAAAAAATAAAAACTAGATAAATGTGCTACGTGGTATACTCGAAAAAGACAAGGTGAGTAGAATAATTGAATAAGTGGCAAGGAAAAATGCAAGCTGTGAAATTTATTCATGAGGTAATGTGCAGAGAGAACGCAAGAGGAAAATAACACTGTTGCACACATGCAGTTAACGAGAGAGAGAAAGAAGGGAATGGGGTGAGAGAGAGAGGGAGAGTGAGAGTGAGTGAGAGAGAGAGAGAGAGAGAGAGAGAGAGAGAGAGAGAGAAAGAGAGAGAAGGAGGAGAGAGAGAGAGAGAAGAGAGAGGGAGAGAGAGGAGAGAAAGAGAGGAAGAGGGGAGAGAGAGAAAAGAGGGGAGAGAGAGAGGGGAGAGGAGAGAGGAGGAGGAGAGAGAGAAGAGAGAGAGAGATGAGGGGAGAGAGAAGGGGGAAGGAGAGAGAGAAGAGAGAAGAGAGAGGAAGGGGGAGAGAAAAGAGAGAGAAGAGAAGAAAAGAGAGAAAAAGAGGGAAAAGAGAGAGAAGAGAGGAGAAGAGAGGAGACGAGAGAGAGAGAGGAGAGAGAGAGAAGGGAGAGGGAGAGAGAAAAGAGAGAGAAGAGGAGAGAGAGAAAAGAGAGAAGAGAGAGAGGGAGAGGAGAGAGAGGGGAGAGAGAGGAAGGAGGAGAGAGGAGAGAGAGGGCAGAGAAAAAGAGAGGAGAGAGAGAGAGAGAGAGAGAGAGAGAAGGGGAAGAGAGAGAGAGGAGAGAGAGAGAGAGAGCGAAGAGAGAGAGAAAAGAGAAGAGAGAGAGGAGAGAGAGAGAAGAGAGGAGAGAGGAGAGAGAGGGGAGAGAGAGAGAGGAGGGAGGAGAGAGAGAGAGAGAGAGAGGAGAGAGAGGAGACAGAGAGAGGAGAGAGAGAGAGAGAGAGAGAGAGAGAGAAGAGAGAGGAGAAGAGGGAGAGAGAGAGAGAGAGGAGGAGAAGAGAGAGAGAGAGGAGAGAAGAGAGAGGAAAAAGAAAGAGAAGAAGAAGAGAGAAAAAGACAAACAGAAGAAAAAAAAGAGAACGAAAAAAAAAGAAGACGACGGAAGAGTGGTGAAGGAGAGAAAAGACAGATGGGAAAAGATTGAGAGACAGAAGAGAGGAGAGGAAGGACGAAGAACGAAATAAAAAAGAGTTTTTGAGGAAAAGGCGGAAAAAGGAAGAGAAAGGAAAAGAGAGAAAGAAGAACACAAAGAAGAGCTGAGAGGGAGTGGAGAAAAAGGAAGATAAGAGAGGGAAAGGTATAGAAAAGGTGAGTAGAGAAGAAAAGAGAAGAAAGAAGGAGGAGAGAGAGGAGAGAGAAGAGAGAAGAGGAGAGGAGCGAGGAGAGAGGAGAGAAAAAGAGAGAGAAAGAGGGGGAGGAAACCAGGGGGGGAAGAATGGACGGTAGCCAGCCCCGGAAAAAAAGAAAAGAAAGCTCAAATTAATTTTGATTTGAATGGAGTAAAAGCAAAGCGTTTAAGGATTGATACAGAAAAAGGCCTTCTTTGAATAATTTAATTCGGAAATTGTGAGTTGGAATTTTCGTATCTTTTCATTAGAAAGAAAATAAAAAAAGGGCCCCCCAAAAAAAAAAGTAAAAAGGTGGGGGGAAGGGGGTTGGGGAAAGGGGGAGAGGGGGGGGGAAAAAAAAGGGGAAATGGGGGGGCGGAAAAGGAGAGAAGGGGTTTTCGGGGAGGGAGGCGGGGGGGGGGGGGGGAGAGGGGGGGGGGGGGGGGGGGAGAGAGGAGAGAGAGAGAAAGAGGATGAAAGAGAGAGAGGAGAGAGAGAGAGAGAGAGAGAGGAAAACCAGACAAAGAGATAGAATGAACGGTAGACACATAGACAAACAGAAGAAAAAAAAGAGAAAGAAAAGACTTCTAAATATTACAATCTTTGCATTCTGCGAATTAAGGATATGTATATACAGCCAAATGCTTTTTATAGATTTGAATACAGAAACGACCTTGGTAAGGCGTATGACCGGTTAAGCATATATGAAATAAATTCATTAATTTTCATGTTTTGTAATTAGTGATAATTATAATTTGTTTGCGAATATAATTACCAGAGAATAATCATTTTCTAATTTAGAAAGAAATATATTATTTACCAAAGAAATTTCTCATTAGTGCATTCACACACACACACACGTATACACACACACACACACACGTATACACACACACACACACGTATACACACACACACACACACACACACACACACACACACACACACACACACACACACACACACACACACACACACACACACACACTCACACACGCGCGCGCGCGCGCCAAGGTGTGTGTGTGTGTGTGTATGTATATAGGTGTTTGTGTGTGTATGTGCGCGCGCTCCCGCGTGTGTGTGTGTTGTATAAATCTACATCAATTTACCAAAAGGCTTCCTCGTGCAATATTTACAATCCGGCAGAAGCGAGAGGCAACGCGATTTTACAAGGCATTTGATAGCAATTGAAAAATGCCTTTCTCCAATAAGGTTCTGCGCCCGCATGCTCCTGCAGCCGCCTTGGAACGCTTTCTTTCTATCTTTATGCTAATGTATGAGAGAGAGAGAGAAAGGGGGGGAAGAGAAGGGGCCGAGGGAGAGGGTGGGGGAGGGGAGGAGGCGGAGGGGGAGAGTGGAGGAGGGGAGGAGGCGGAGGGAGAGGGTGGGGGAGGGGAGGAGGTGGAGAGAGAGGGTGGGGGAGGAGAGCAAGCGGAGGGAGAGGGTGGGGGAGGGGAGGAGGTGGAGGGAGAGTGTGGGGAAGGGGAAGGGGCGGAAGGAGAGAGTGGGAGAGTGGAGGAAACGGAGGGAGAGGGTGGGGGAGGGGAAGGGGGGGGGGGAGAGGGTGGGGGGGGGAAAGGGAGAGGGAAAAAAAAAAAGGGGGGGAAAGGGGGGGAAAAGGGGAGGAGGGAAGGGGAATTGAAAAGGGGGAGAGGGGGAAAAGATGGGGGGAAGGGGGAGGGGGGGTGGAAAAAAAAGGAAGGGGGGGTTAAAAGGGGCGGTGGGGAGAAGGTTTGAGAGGGAGAGAAGAGAGAAGAAGGAAGGGAAGGGGGGCAAAGGGGAAACCCAAAAAGAGAATGAAAAAGGAGGGGGAGAGAAAAAGAGAAATTTTTCAGTTTTAAAAAATTTAGGAAATTTTAGAAAAAAACTTTATTGAATAGG
>NC_051392.1:13937078-13939578 GCF_015228065.2 Penaeus monodon | reverse complement strand
ACTCCTACTTGTAACTTACTCTTACTTCTACTCGAACCTTACTCCTCCTCCTACTCCTTCTCGGGCTCCTACTTGTATCTTACTCCTACCCCCCCCCCCTTCTCCTTCCCCTATTCCTATTCATACTCCTATTCCTACTCGCACTTTACTCCTACTCTTCCTACTTCTGTTCCTACGCCTAATCTTTCTCTTTTTCTTCATATTCCAACTCTTACTCGTACTTTCTCCTACTCTTCCTACTCCTACTTCTTCTCTCCCTTATACTCATACTTGCACCTTACTCTTACTCCCAATTTTTTCTCCATCCCCTAACTCCCCCCCCCCCCCCCGACCCGTCGTCCTCGTATTTTATTCTTATCCTCACTCTTATTCCTTCTTACTCTTACCTTTCTCTTCTTCTTCCTCATACACACATTTGTTCTTCCTCATACCTTACTTTTATTCCCACTCCTACCACACATATCCCCATCTCACTTATATCTTACTCCTACTCCTCCTCCTAACTTCTCCTCCCCCCCCCCTTACCCCTAATCCTCATACACCCCTCTTCCTCATCCTTATACCTAATTCTTACTCTCACTCCTTTTTCTCCTATACCTCATCCCTAATTCTTATATATCCCCCCTCCTCATCCTTGTACCTTATCTTACTCTCACTCCTCTTTCTCCTCTCCCTCACCCTTATCCTCATATATCCCCTCCTCATCACCCTTATACCTCATCTTATTTTCACTTCTTTCTCCACCTCCTCACCCCCAACCCCCTCACCCCTCATACTCCCTAGCGTGTATGCCTTTCGTTCCTTTATGCAAGGCCATATAGTTTTTATAAAGGCTTAATGTAATGGATATCGTGACGTAATTCAGCTGTCATATGGGTATGCATGTCGTGCTAAGTCTGCATGTATGTGTATCACGCATGTCTGGCATGTCACTATTTTTAACGATATCAGTCTTTCTCTCCTCTCTGTCTGTCTGTCTGTCTGTCTCTCTCTCTCTCTCTCTCTCTCTCTCTCTCTCTCTCTCTCTCTCTCTCTCTCTCTCTCTCTATATATATATATATATATATATATATATATATATATATATATATATATATATATATATATATATAATATATATATATATATATATATATATATATATATATATATATATATATATATATATATATATATATATATATATATATATATATATATATATATATTTATATTTAATGTGTGTGTATGTGTGTATGTGTGTGTGTGTGTGTGTGTGAGTGTGTATGTGTGTGTATGTGTGTACATATATATAAACGCACAATATATATATATATATATATATATATATATATATATATATATATATATATATATATATATGTATATATATCCATATATATATATATATATATATATATATATATATATATATATGGATATATATATATATGCATATATAAATGTATATAAGCATATGTACATACCTACCTATCTATTAGGTATCTGTCTATCTTCGCTTTCCAGTTACATACACATACTCACGCATACACATATACCTATTCTCTCGAACATGTTAAATCATTATACATGCATAGTCTAAACTGCACCTATTACTGAAATCACATACACGGCAATAATAAATGGAATAAAATCTGTCATTTTTTTCCTCACTGTAAATCAAGTAAAGGATGATAAATATTCCAAAGAAATTTATACGAGCTGGATGTCGTCCACTAACTGGTCTTTCACGTTATTTGATGACAAAGGGAGACAGAGAAGTCGATTTTTATTCTCCTTTTACGATTATAAAGCCATTAAACTCCTGGCCTCAATTTCATCCTTATCACGTTGATGGTTTCTAATCTTCTTATCACTGTTATCTTCGAGATGAATGTCTTTAGGTTTCTGATGCCTGAATGCATTAAAAAGAAGTCTAAGATAAAACGACGTGATACAGAATTGTTTCAGTGTTACTTTGTTTGGTTTTTATTTTTCCCTAGCCCTCCACAAAGTGAATATTATTTCATACCATATCTCAGTCTCTGATTTTTTTTCACGTCTCTCTTTTTATTTTCATTTTCGCGCATAGCTCAGCAGTATTTTTTATTCTATTTATTTATATTTTTCTTTTTTGAGAAATAGATCATCCGAAATAGGCATGATCATTAAACCTTACTGCTGGCTTTTCGCTCATTCTCTCCCCGTTCGCAGCGAGATATCGAAAAATATTTTGTAGCACTGTGAGAGAGGAGGAGAACAGGGAATGTGTACCCTCCCATTTCCTTGTCCATTCTGCCCGTGCTTTTATGCTGTTTCGACTCTTGTGGTCTGATGTCTGTATCATATGGTGTGTTTAGGGTGATACGTGGTGTTCTTACCTGTGTTTTCTGGGGATCTGTTTGTGTCTTATTGTGTTTTGACGTGTGTTGTGGTGTTCTGGTTATAACATGGGGTGTTTGATTACTTAATAGCGTTCCTACTTTTCATAATGTCCTGCCTTGCACGGTGCTCTGAATGC
>NC_051392.1:13927078-13929578 GCF_015228065.2 Penaeus monodon | reverse complement strand
TGCATGATTTCCCTCCTCATTTCACAGTTATTGGCGCTGTCTTACATCCCGTGGGCCTTGTAGTTTTATATTAAATCACACTGTCACATCACGTATGAGCAACATCATAGTCTTTATCCTTTTGATTACCGTCATTATCGTATTTGATCATATCCAGTTTTTTGTGGCAATTATATATATATATATATATATATATATATATATATATATATATATATATATATATATATATATATATATATATATATATATATATATATATATATATATATATATATATATATATATATATATATATATATTATATATTATATATACATATATAGATAGATAGATAGATAGATAGATAGATAGATAGATAGATAGATAGATAGATAGATAGATAGATAATTGTCTGTCTGTGTCTGTGTATGTGTATTATATCTGTAACAAGTATAGTTTGATAATTGATAATAAAAAAAACATAATCTTAATAAGATTAACACTTGATAAGAATTCATGTGGCACACATGACTATAATATATATGATTTATTAAACATGTTATTTGATTTAATGAAACCTAAGAAAATAGATAAGATAATCATACATTACATAACTCTGACAGTTATTTGCATTTGACATTACATGTTATTTGCCATATTTTTTTTTGTTACAGAAGTTGTGAATCAATAATCTGCCATATATATTACATTAGTTTCAGAAATTTCAGAGCTTAAAGTGTGATCCGAAGATATGACACACACACGCACGTTGCTGTTCGCCTAAGAATATGGTAGATCTTGCGAACAAGGACAACCAGATCGAAAGATTTCGCGAGCTTTAATGAGAAGGCAGTGACATGTGACGGCCATTTGGTCGTCGACTCCACGTTCCCTCGCTCGCTCCTCTGCTCCTCGCTCCACCTAAAGCTCTTCTGCTCCTCGCTCCACCTAAAGCTCTCCGTCTCCTCGCTCCACCTAAAGCTCTTCTGCTCCTTCACTGCAAGCAGGGAAAACACGCCTTTGTCGCTACACCGTCACCTTTACAGAAGCTTCTTCACCTTTCACACTTGCCTCAGCCTCAAGCTTTATCCTTCTTGCTAACCTCTCCGCCCCCCCTATCCCTGCCCCCCTCCCTCCACCCCCTTATCCTTCATCCAGCTATCCACACGCGACCCGCCGTTCCTCGCGCTTCTATTTCCTTCCCACACTAAAGGACTCGCTCGCGGATGCTGCCTCTGAGACTCTCTAGGGAGGAGCTGGCTCGGGAGGGAGATGTGAGGGAGGAAGACTCTCTGGGAAGACTATGAGGGAGAAAGATTTTCTGGGAAGATTGTGAGGGAGGAAGACTCTCTGGGAAGACTGAGGGAGGGAGACGTGAGGACTGTGAGGGAGGAAGACTCACTGGGAAGACTGTGAGGGAGGAAGAGGCTGAGGATGGAGGAACGAGGAGGACTTTGATGGAGGGAGACTGAGAAGACTGAGGAAGGAGGTATTTCGGTATGGATGAGTGAGAAAGACTGTGAGAAAGACTGTGAGAAAGACTGTGAGAAAGAGGCTGGAGATGGAGGAGCGAGGAAGAGTCCGTGGGTGGGAGGCTCTCTGGAAAGATTGTGAGGGTGGCAGAAGCGGGAATTGTGGCGGAGAATGACTCTTGAGGGAGATGTTGAGGGAGGAAAAGACTGTGGATGGAGGAGCGAGAAGGACTCTGAGGGAGGAAAACTCTTTGGAGCGAGAAGGACTCTGAGGGAGGAAAACTCTTTGGAGCGAGAAGGACTCTGAGGGAGGAAAACTCTTTGGAGCGAGAAGGACTCTGAGGGAGGAAAACTCTTTGGAGCGAGAAGGACTCTGAGGGAGGAAAACTCTTTGGAGCGAGAAGGACTCTGAGGGAGGAAAACTCTTTAAAGAAAGAAACCTCTTTAGTAAGGAAGACTTTGAACAAGGAAAACTCTTCAGGAAGGAAGACTCTTGAGCAAGACTCTTTACGAAGGCAAGACTCTCCCACACTCTCAGCCCCGGCCTTCTGACCCGACCGAAATTTCAACAAAGAACTTTCGGACCACCTAGCACCGTCCTCTACCCCCCCCCCCACCCCACTCCCTGGCCCCTCATCCCCCCCTATTCACCCCAACCCCTCCCTTTCTTTAAGGTCATCAGCTGAAAACGACAGGTTCCACTTCCTGGCGATGTTGCTCTCCTGATTATTCTCCGTCTTCTCTTTCTTTCCCTGCTTTATCTCCCTCCTTCTCTCTCGAGCACTCTCAGGGTTTCTTTCATCACTTCTTGGCTTGTCTTCGTCTGCATTTCTCTTATTTTTCTCCTACTCCCTCTCTCTCTTTTTCTGTCCGTCTCTCTCTCTCTCTCTCTCTCTCTCTCTCTCTCTCTCTCTCTCTCTCTCTCTCTCTCTCTCTCTCTCTCACTTTATCTACACTTTCTTGTTGTGTCGCCAGTCTCTCTCCTTCGCAGCATATTCTCTACATCTTTTCTGGCTTCACCTCCTGTGATTATCCTACGGTATTAT
>NC_051392.1:13912078-13914578 GCF_015228065.2 Penaeus monodon | reverse complement strand
CTTATACATTCATTTATTCAAAGTTTTCATGTTTCTCTGTACTTCATTCACTCGTAATAATAATGAAGACAATGACGTGTTAACGACCCTTTCTCTTTCTTTAAACTTAATAAGAAAAGCACGATTAAGAATAATAACAACAGAAAAAAATAAAATATCATAAATCACACATTAAAAATGAAGTGTTGAACCCTCCCCACTTCACAGTGAAAAGCCTTAACTAGCAAGGGCAAGAAAAGGACAGGTTTGTTGCCATCTATTGACCGCTTACCGACCTCTGCACACGTTTGTTTGTCCATGCGTACTTATAAAATTTCATCCGGGGGGGGGAAAAACCATATGATCTAAATTTCAGGGAATGGAAGGGTGTTTCGAAAAAGCGAATGAAAGTCCATTACCACTAGTTTCATCACATGGATGAACAACGCATAATGTATTTTATTAAGTGATCAAATACCATACGGCTGTTGCAATACTTTCCCGACAACAATGGCTGGATTGTACATCGTTTTTCTTATTCCCGCCTACAATACCCTTACCGTGTTTTGACGATCCCGAAACGTTTTGATGATAAGGCGAAAAAATGGAAGATCGTTACGGGATTGAGCGATACTATGGAATTATTAATTTCTAGCTGGTGTGTGTGCGATCTTCACATCTACCGTCGGCATATAATTCCCCGAACGAATGATTTGCCAATAATAAACACTCGAACTAAATAGTTTATATATATATATTATATATTTTATATATATATATATATATATATATATATAATCATATATATTATATATTATATAATTTTTTATTTTTTATTTTTTTATTTTTTTTTTTTATTATGTTATTGTTGTTGTTGCACCATTCCCTTTTTCCGTAATCACTCTTATCACACTCTTTTATTTAATTTCTCTCTCCGCCCTCTCCCCTATTCCCTCTCTCTCTCGCTTCTCTCTCCTCCCTCTCTCTCTCTCTCTCTCCCTCTCTCTCTCTCTCTCTCCCCTCTCCTCTCTTCTCCATCTCTCCTCTTTTCTCTCTCTTACTCATTCACTCTTTTCTATCTCGCCCTCGCTATTTGTCTATCTCCGTTTGTATCCCTTCCAATCCCTCCCTTGTTCCTCCCCCCCCCCTTTATTCTCCCTCAGTGCCTTCCTCCCTTCCTTTATCCCCCAAATGCCCTTACCTTCTACTTTACAATCATGCCCTCTCATACCCTAACCCTTATCTTCTCTCTTTCATTCACTTCTCCTTCTCTATCTTTTCTTGTTGCTCTCCTTACCTTCCTCCCTTTCAATTTACCTTCCTCCCTTTCAATTTTTCTCCCTTCCATCTCTTCGCTTTCATTCCCCTTTCCCCCCTCCCTCCCATATTTCCTCCCTTACCTTTCCCTTTTCCTTTTTTTCATATCCTTGCTTCCTCCACTCTCATCTTTTCTCCCTTTTCTTAGCCTCATATCCCTACCTCTCTTCCTCAAAGCTTTACTCCCCACACCTTCTCACATCTTTATTTTCCTCATTTACTCCCTTTTTTTACTCTTTCAATCTCTACTCTCTTATCTGATCCTTTTCCCCTCACCATCCCTTTTTTCCCCACCTTCTCACATCCGCTTACTCTTACCCCTTTCCCAATCGTTTCCTTTCTTCTCTTACCTTTTCCTTAACTCCCCTTTCTTTCTCTCACAATTTTATCTCCCTCTTAGCCATCTTTTCCCTTCCCTCTTCTCCCATTTCCCCTTCACATCCTTACTTCTTTCCTCTCTCCTATACTCTCTCCCTAACTTATCTTCCTCTTCCATCCCCCCTCCCCTTCCTCCCCTTTCCCTCCAGTCCTAACCACCCTTTTTCCTATCTTCTCCCCTTACCCTCTTCCCCCAAACTACTCCCCTTCCTCTCACCTATCCTCTCTCCCTTCCTCTCCTTTCCCTCCATTCCCTCTCCCCCCCTTTCCATTCTCTCTCACCCCCCCTCCCCTCCTCCCCCTTTTCCCTTTCTCCTATTACTCCACCATCTTTCCTTTCCGCCCACAGCAAGTCTTTCAAACCACAAAATACCCCTTTTGTGTGTTTAATCACGATACATACGTGTCTATGACGTTCGCGTTTCATCCCCTAAATGCTTTCAAGACGGGGCGATGAAAGGGTTGGGTTTTCGAAGCCAGGAGGAGTGTCTTGAGGAAGTGGGAAGAGGGAAAGAAAAGAAAAAGGGGGATGGAATAGACAAGAAAAAAATGAGGGTTTAAGAGTTGGAATAAAAGAAAGGGTTGGTAGGTGTAGTATGTTAAAACCTCCCTATCGTCTTCTCTATGTCTGTCCTGTCTGGGCTATTTATCTTGTCTCTCTCTATCTATCCTATCTCTCGCTTTCCTCTTCTCTCTCTCATCTCTCTCTCTTCTCTCTCATCTCTCTCTCTCTCCTCTCTCTCTCTCTCTCTTCATTCTCTCGTCTCTCTCTCTCTCTCTCTGCCTCTCTTTTTTCTCTGTTCTCCCTCACTTTTCTCTAACCCTT
>NC_051392.1:13889675-13892175 GCF_015228065.2 Penaeus monodon | reverse complement strand
CTTTACATTCGCTTTTTCGAAACACATTCCATCCATGAAATTTAGATCATATGGTCAGGATGAATATTGTATAAGTACGCATGGAGCAAACAACGTGTGCAGAGGTTCGGTAAGCGGTCAATAGATGGCAACACCTGTCCTTTCTTGCCCTCTGCTAGTTAATGGCTTTTCACTGTGAAGTTGAGGGAGGGTTCAACACTTCATTTTTAATAGCTGTTGATTTATGATATTTTTATTCTTCTGTTGTTATTATTCTTAATCGTGCTTTTCTTATTAAGTTTAAAGAAAGAGAAAGGGTCGTTAACACGTCATTGTCTTCATTATTATTACGAGTGAATGAAGTACAGAGAAACATGAAAACTTTGAATAAATGAATGTATAAGAAAAAGGGGAAAAACTTACAGCGATTTAACAGGAATGAAAAACGTGAGAATAGACGTAGCAAAAAAACGAAAAAAACAGAAATCAAGGCAATGAAAAAGCGAATGCAAGAACAAGGAAATAGATAAATAAATAGATAAAGAAAGAAAAAAAGAAATAGGCATCAACTGAGAAAAAATAAAGAATGAGAGAAAAGAGGAGAAAGAATATAACAGAGAGTATTACGACCGGAGAAGAGAAAAATGGAAAAATACAAGCAGGAATGTATAGAGGAAAAGGCGAGAGTTTTTTTTCTCTCTTTATGGCTATCTCTTTTATATTATTTAATGTAACTATCTATATAAATCTATCTAACTATATATCTATCTATCCACACACACACAACACACACACACACACACACACACACACACACGCACGCACGCACGCACACACACACACACACACACACACACACACACACACAAACACACACACACACACACACACACACACACACACACACACACACACACACACCTGTCTGTCTAACCTGTCTTAATGTGTGTTTTAGTTATATCATTGATTATATATATATATATATATATATATATATATATATATATATATATATATATATATATTATATAATCAATGATATAACTAAAAACACCATTAAGACATTTTTCAGACGGGTGGGATGTGTGGTGTGTGTGTGTTTTTGGTGTGGGGTGTGGGGGTGTGGTGGGGGTGTGTGTGTGTGTTGTGGTGTGTGTGTGTGTGGTGTGTGTGGTGTGTTTGTGTGTTGTGTGTGTGTGTTGTTTGGTGTGTGTGTGTGTGCGTGGTGCGTGCGTGTGGGGGTGTGTGTGTGTGGTGTGTGTTTGTTGGTGTGTGGATAGAAGAAATTTAGATAATTTATATAGATATTTTACTTTAAATAATATAAAAGAGATAGCCAAAGAGAGAAAAAAAACTCTCCCCTTTTTCCTCTATACTTTCCCTGCTTGTTTTTTTCCATTTTTCTCTTCCCGGTCTAATCTCTCTTTTATATTTTTTCTCCTCTTTTCTCTCATTTTTTATTTTTTTTCATTTGATGCCTTTTTCTTTTTTTTTTTTCTTTTCATTTTTACTATTTTTGTTCTTGCACCCTTTTTTTCATTGCCTGTTTCGTTTTTTTTTTTTTTTTTTGCTACGTCTATTCCACTTTTTTTCATCCGTTAAATCGCTGTAAGTTTTTTCCCCTTTTTTCTTAACATTCATTTATTCAAATTTTTTCATTTTTTCTCTTATTCTTTCACTGTAATAATAATAAAGACAAGACGTGTTAACGCCCTTTCTCTTTTTTTTTAAAATTTAAATAGAAAAGCACGATTAAGAAAATAACAACAAAAGAATAAAAATATCATAAACAACGCTATTAAAAATGAAGTGTTGACCCCCCTCAATTTTCACAGTAAAAAAGCCATTAACCAGAGGGCAAGAAAGGACAGGTGTTGCCATCTATTGACCGCTTACCGAACTCTCACACGTTGTTTGCTCCGCGTATTTATAAATTTTTATCCGACCATATGATCTAAATTTCATGGATGGAATGTTTTGAAAAAGCGAATGTAAAGGTCCATTACCACTATTTTCCCATCAGCAGGAATGAACAACGCAAAATGTTTTTATTAGAGTATCTAATACCATCGGGTTTGCATACATTCGACAACATGTGCTGGATTGTACATCGTTTTCTTATTAGTCAATAGCTTACCGTGTTTTGACGAATCCCGGAAAGTTTGAGTGATAAAGGCGAGAAAAAATGGGAAGATCGTTACGGTTTGACATACTAGAATTTTTAAATTTTCTACGGGTGTGTGTCGATGACTTCACATCTCCGTGGGGCTAAAATTCCCAAACGAAAGATTTGCCAAATAAAAAACACTCGAGACTGAAAAGTTTATATAATAAATATTATATATAATATATATATATATATATATATAATTTACGTTTTTTTTTTTATGGTTATTGTTGTTTTGCCATACCTTTTGTCCTGAAATCCATCTTTTCACATCTTTTTTTTTGAATTCTCTCTCCGTCTCTCCCCCATTCTCTCTCTCTCCTCTCTCCCCTCTCTCTCCCCCTCTCTCTCTCC
>NC_051392.1:13868178-13874074 GCF_015228065.2 Penaeus monodon | reverse complement strand
GGGGGCAAAATGACGTTGCATAACAAGACAATGATGACGAGACACGTACAAAAATTAAAATTTGAAGATATTGACAATGCGAATAATAATAATCTTATAATACAGCAAGACATCTCTTTCCATCTAGCAATTACGAGCCACTATAGTTGACGTCTTATACAGTAGCAGGATAAGGGTTCTTTAAACAACCACATTTTGAAGATATTACTAGCAAAGGAAGAAAGAAAGAAAGAAAAACACTGTAAGTCCAATTCCAGTCCCTTGATTCTTAAAATAGAGATCTCAAAACGTCTAAGGGCTTTTAGTGCTGGCTGTCCTTCTCTATTCGTGTACTTCAGGTCCGGGCATTCAAGATTCAAGTTCCAATTTCACAAATATATTCGTGCATATTCGTATGTTTTCTTGTTCTTATCGTAAATCATATGTGTATCTATCTATCTATCTATCTATATTATATATATATATATATATATTATATTATATATATTTATATATATTATATATATATAATATTTATTGTGTGTGTGTGTGTGTTGTGTGTGGGTTTTGTGTGGGGGGGTGTGTGTGTGTGTGTGTGTATTTGTGGTGTGTGGTTTTGTTGTGGGGTTTTGGTTTGGTGTATTGTTTGTGTGTGTGTGTGTGTTTTTTGTGAGTGTGCATAAATCCCTCTCTCTCCTCTCTCTCTCTCTCTCTCTCTCGTCCTCTCTCTCTTCTCTCTCTATATAAATTTATATATAATATTATATATAAGAGAAGAGAGAGAGAGAGAGAGAGAGAGGAGAGAAAAAGAGGGGAAAAGATTTATGCACACCCCAAAAACACACACCCACACACACACACACATCCACCACACACACCCACATCAAACAACCCCACACAATACACACCACACACCCCACACACACCAACAACCCACACACACACCACACACACACATATAATATATATATATTATATATATATATAATATATATAATATATATAATAAAATATATATATATATATAATATGATAGATGATAAAAATACTGATTTACGATAAGAACAAGAAAACATACGAATATGCACGAATATATTTGTGAAATTGGAACTTGAATCTTGAATGCCCGGACCTGAAGTACACGAATAGAGAAGGACAGCCAGCACTAAAAGCCCTTAGACGTTTGGATCTTTTTTTAAAAAAAACAAGGGAGGAATTGGACTTACAGTTTTTTTTCTTTTTTTCTTTCCCTTTGCAGAAATATCTTCAAAATGGGTTTTTTAAAAAACCCCTACCCTGCTACTGTAGAAGACGTCAACTATAGTGGCTCGTAATTGCTAGATGGAAAGAATTCTGCTTTTTATTATAAGATTATTATTATTCGCATTGTCAATATCTTCAATTATAATTTTAGTATCGCTGTCGTCGTCATCATTGTCATTGTTATCGTCAACGTCATCGCCGTCATTGTCATGATCATCATCACCATCATCATCATCATCATCACTTCGTCGTCGTCGCCATCATATTGCTAGCACCACAACTACTATCATGACCATCCCTATCATTGTTTAAATACACACGCACACCACACACACACACCCCAAAATAATATAAAAAATAAAAAATTATTAATAATAATATAATATAATAATATATATATATAAATATATTATATTAAAATTTTAATATAGGATTTTTTCCCCTCCATTTTTTATAGATTACTAGCATCTTAAACCCAAAATATTTATTAAGTTAAAGGCTTTTAAAGAAATATATGATTTTAACGATTATAATATATATATATTTATATATATAAATATATATTATTATATAAATATATATAAAAATTTTTTGTGAAATAATCAACACAGCCTATGGAAAAAAAAATATATTGGTTATCATCTGCGTGAAAAAGCCTATTTTCCTTCCCCCACTGTCCCAAAAATAGAAAAAGCCAAAGGCACAAACAAGGTATCCAACTGAAAAACTTAGATATCTTCCTCCGGGAAAAGATCCTACAACATCCAAGAATCAGGAATTAAAAAAAAAACAGAAACTCAAAAGCATATTTCCTTTCTTCAAAGAAATTAATATCGCTTCCTTAAAGAAGTCTTAGCAGCTCAAGATTGCTTTTCTCCATCGTAGACACTTACACAAGTGAGCAGTGTTCTGTAAGTAGTAATAAAATGGTCCTGCAGCAATTAGTCTGTCGGGATAGACGAATGAACCTGGTGAACAGTCTCTAATTTCCCCCCAGATATTATGTGGAGATTTCTTAATCCTGTGTTAATTGTGTTGATTAAGAAATGGGAGGTGCTGGGTCTTGCATTGCTGTACATCACGTTATGCTGGTAAATTTATATATAATGTAAAATATAATATATATATTAATATATAAAAATATATATATATATATATATAATGGGGGGTTTGTGGTTGTGTGTGTGTGTGGGTTTGTGTGCATGCGTGGTGGTGTGTGTGGTGTTATAACGGATAGCCCCAATTCATTGGTTTGGGGGGTATTGAACTGGTATTCGGTTTGATCTTTTTTTCGAGAGTTGATACCACGCATATAAAAACACAAGACAGTTGTTAAAATCGGGCCCGCGGAGGTCACGGTCAGCTCCCCGGAGGAGGGGGGCTGCCCTTAGTGCGGGTGGTAGCTTAGCAGAACTCCCGGTAAAAACGAGGTCAATAAAAAGTGACCTCCGCCCTCGCTGAGGGGGTGGTTCTTATTTGGGACTTTTGGATCCACGTGGAAAACAGCCACGGGGCCCACTGGTAATAAAAAGAATTATCCACATCCTGTAACAGAAATAGAATATCCCATTTTATATTTGTCGGCACCTACTCGCGCCTCGCCCTCGGGGCGCCTTAAGGGTGACCTAACTTGGCTGGTCGTTCTTTCCGGCTTTGTTCGGTTCAATTCGTGGCTGCTGTCCATTTTTCCCTCACCCTCCTGGTCCTTGGTGTATCTGCCCCGTTCGTGTTCACAGTCTCGAAAAGTCTCGCACAGTCCCCTTGACTTCGGTTTCGTCTTGACCTCCTCGTAGTCCTGGCCCAGGCCAACCGGCGGCGTCCTCGTCCAACGTCCTCAAGATCTCGTCGGGTCCTTTCCGCCCAAAACGTCCTCGAAATTTCGTCCGGATCTAGGGGCGCGGGGAGGGGCGGCATCTCGGGGCGGTTTACCGCGTACGACTCCCTGGATTTGCCGGATCTGCAGGGTCCCCCAGGGCGTGCCTATGCAAGCATTCGGGGGCGACTGGTACCTGCGGCAAAGGTGCGGTTCGCTGGATGAGGGGGAGCCCGGCAGGCAACGCCGCCACTACGCTGGGAGGTTTAATTCCTTTTCTGACAAAAACCCTGGCCCCGGGGCTATGGCGATCTTCGATGCGTTCTTTCACACACCCTAAGGGTCCCCCTTCGGGCCAACGGTCCGACTGCAATATAAAGTCGGGGGCCAGATATCAGAAAGGGGCCAGGAAAGAGAAAAAGAAAGGCAACGGGAAAAGATGGGGGGTAGTTACCACTAGCCGGTTTTAAAAAAAATTTAGGTTTTTAATTTTGGGTTTTTTAAACTTATTTCGTCTTTTTTTTTCATTTTGTGTTTTTTTTTCAAAAGGTAAAGAAGAAAAAAAGAGGGAGATGTCATAGGGGCCGCATAGACCTTTTAAAACTATCAACCTCTTTATAGATATGAAAATAGATAAGGGAACCCCCCCCCCCCCCCCCGGCGACCCGCGAAGATCTATTTAACATAGTCGTCAAAGAAAGAAATAGTGTAACTTGTACCAGACAGCGACAGAAAAAAATTGCGGGCTAAAGGATAAATCTTTCCGCCGGCACTAAGACAATGAAAAGGGTCAGTGTCTTTTACCTGCTTTGGGGTTGGTGAGGTGAGGGGGGTTTGGTGTGTATTGGTGTGGGTGACAGCTATCGTTAATGGAGGGAAGCGAGAGGGACCCACAAAAAATGAATCACAAACACGATATTAGGTCATAAAATAAACTAAAGTAATAGCAATGCTAATATTTAAGTTTTTTTCAACTACCACTTGAATTCAACATAAATAACACAGAATGTAGCATGAATGAATGGGTGAATGAAAAAAATATTCCCAAATTTTTATCAAGCAAATTTCTCGGGGTCGGAAAACTGAACTGCCGAGGTACATGTCTAGTTTGCACGTCAGACTTCATAAAACTCAAAAGGGGGATCCATACCCAAATGCCGTATATGACGAAGCGACCGAGCCAGGAATATAAAATCCCGCTCTCTTCTCGTATTGTAAAGGGCGCTCGCAAAATTCCCGAAGGATATATAATTCACGAATCACACAAACGCTTGGGGGGTCCCAAAACATTTCAAACGACTTCAAGAGGGGGAGGAAAAGGGGGATTAAAAGCGAATAATGTTCTAGCTTTAAAACCCCAGCCACATTTAAATTTAAAGGACGTAAACGCGGGGCCCCCACTCAAAAAAGCCGAACGAACGAATAACTTACTCTCGAACGACGGGGCACAGATCTATTAGGCGTTTACGCAACCCCGGGGCAATTTCGGCAATCCTGTGCACTATGATAGGGGGGAAAATCCCACGTATATCCAAATAATAAATTTTTTTACCGTTCGCTCTAGCGCCCATAGAAGTTTTTCACCAAAAAGCAATGTAACAATGATATGTTTGCTTTCCCAAAATTTGAGGGAACCAAGTGGTCACTACCCCACCCACCCCCACCCCCGGGGAAAAAAGGGAAATGAGGTCAGGTCAAAATAGGAAATTTAAACCATTTTAATCCCAAATGACCGCAAAAAAAGAAAAGGGGAAAGGGCGGTCGGGCGCGAGGGTTAGGGAAAGAGATAAAATGAAATGGTATTTGTGAAAATAAAAAAATGAATAAGATTTTAGTTTTAAAACCCCAGCCTACATTTAATTAAAGGACGTAACGCGGGGGACCCGACTAAAAAAGGGGCCCAAAGAACGATAACTTTTCCTCGAACGCGGAGCACAATCTATTAGGGTTTACGCAACCCCCGGGGGAATATCGGGCAATCCTTGGGACTATGATATGGGGGAAAATCCTAAAACTATATCCAAATAATAAATTTTGGTTTCCTGCTTTGCTCAGCGCCCATAGAACTGTCACCAAAAAGCAATGTAACAATGAATTTTTTGCTTTCCCAAATTAAGGGAACCAAGTGGTATCTGACCCTACCCACGCCGCCACCGACCCGGGGAAAAAGAAGTGAGGTCAGGGCAAAATAGGAAATTAAACCTATTTTAATCCAAAGTGCCCAAAAGAAAGAAAAGGGGAAGGGAGGGGGGGCGCGGGGTTTTGGGAAAGAGATAAAATGAAATGGTATTTTGAAAATAAAAACACGAACGCGTTAAATTCGTTGCAGATGAAAAATTAAATCTCTAAAAACGAGAGAAAATAATTAATTTCTTAACTAAGAACGATATTTATGTTTATTGATCCATACTTGATCGCCGAAAAACGATTGGGTGGAAAAAAAAATGGGGAACGTCCATTTGCGTCTTAACCTATTAACCCAACAAAAAACAACGGTTAAACATGTATGGGGGAAAAAGGGAAAAGAATAAAAGGGGCCCAAAGTGTACTTACGGGTTTTTTTTTTTTTTTAGCCCCGTCTTGAAAACGGTCGAGCGGATTTTCTTCGGGGGTGGGGGTGTCCGTGTTTCATGCCAAAAGGAGCAAGGCCCTCGCTGCCAAACGTAAAATGCTAGGGGACTTAGTACAGTGGCGCAGGGACGCAAAACACACGTAAAGGGGGAAACAACGCTACGACGACGCTACGATTGTCTAAAGGGGCAAAAGGAGTGACCTACCCCGGTGGTCCTTTTTACACGAACTCTCCCGGGGGGAGGCGATAGCCGCCTACCGCTCGGTTTG
>NC_051392.1:13863178-13865678 GCF_015228065.2 Penaeus monodon | reverse complement strand
GGCAGAGCCATGCACGAGCAGCGCCGCTTGTAATGGTAAGGCCGTGCAAGTGCCTCAGATGTCTGACACTCGAGGCAAAGCGAGGTATGTACCTCTAGTTTAACATTTAAAACATTCATATTTCATTATATATATATATATATATATATATATATATATATATATATATATATATATATATATATATATATATATATATATATATATATACAAGTATATATATTATATATAAACATAACAGGTCCATCACATACAATAATGACTATAAGTCACAAGTCACCGCTACTGTGAATGTCCAAAGTATTTTTTAGAAAATGAACCAGGACAATGCCTCTTCTGTGATCCCGACAACCCAATCGGGGATCAACATATACAATATGTTCTTGGCCATATTTTGATCCCCGATTTGGTTGTCGGGATCACAGAAGAAGCTCTGTCCTGGTTCATTTTCTAAAAAACACTTTGAACATTCACATTAGGATGTGACTTGTGACTTATAGTCCTTATTGTATGTGATGGACTTAGTCATATTCAGTCGTCGTGTAGAAAGTCACTTACCTAGTCTTTTAATCAGATGTTGGGAGAGGGCTGAGTAGATATCCTGTTTTGGTGAATTTTCTGGTGAATATGGAATAAAATCTTGCCACTCGTGCCAGTCCGAGTTATCCATTGGGAAACAATGTCAAAATGGGCAGAAAAAAACACTTCAAAATCAGCAATTTTAAATTTAAAAACATAATAATAGATAACTTAAAACTGATTAATCTAATAACCATTTTATAAGAGTAGGACCTAAAGCAGCTGCTAACATACTTGATACTAACACATTACAAAGAATATTTACCAGAACCAGCTATTGTATCTCTCTGACTGTCACCAGTTAGTCAGAATGAAATAACAAAGGTGGTTTTAGGTTTGAAAAACTCAGCTCCAGGATTGGATAAAGCAAATATTTCTGTGATTAAAGCTTGTATTTATGAAATAGCACCAGTTTTGCCAAAGTTAATAAAAATATCCTTCAGATCTGGGGAATTTCCAGAAGAGCTAAAATTAAATTGTGCCATGACAACCTTTAAAGAGAGACAGAGATTGATACCTGATAATTGCCTGGCCTATATCTGTACCATCTTGCTTTAGTAAAATAATTGTAAAATATGTTGGAATGAAGCCAAACTTTTCAAACGATAAAATCTTTTCTCCACACACAGGCATGTATGCAACAATAACTGGCTATGCACGAAGTAACTAAAATATATACAGACTTGTAGACAATAAGAAATATCAGATTACTTTGTTTGTGGTTTATCAAAAGCATTTAATACTATTTCCAATAAAGTCTTAAATGAAAAGTTAGATGGTTTAGTTGTATTCTTGGAAACAAGTGCCAGTACATAGAATAATATAATGTTGCATCAGATTGTAAACCTGCTGAAAAGGATTTATTCTTGGCACAATTGCATTGCTCATTTGCATAAATGACATAGATATTTATTTTATTTGCAGATGACGACACATTATGTTTACAAGAAAATTAACTGCATGTCTTAATTAACCATATCACCAGTAACTAAAAAAAATCAACTTGGCTGACAGGTAATAAGTTAACTTTGAATCTAGCCAAAACCAAATACATGTTACACTATAAGAATACTTCGCCACCACTATATCTTATTGTATTGCTAGATAATCCCTTAATTGAACCTGTCCAAGAAGTATTATATTCGGGATAGTTATAGATGGGCACCTTTCTTGGAAATCTCACATCAACCACATAAATCTGAAGGTAACAAAAACAATTGGTATCATGTATGAAATACGTAACGCTATGAATTAAGTAAATATGAAACAAATTTATCAAACCTTACTTTCTCCGCACTTTTTTTTATTGTTCAGCGATAAGGAGTGAAGCAAATAGAACAACTGAAATGCCACTCCTCACTGCCCAGAAAAGAATGCATCCGTATGGTTACTTAGAGTAAGTATCTAAAACACACATCTTCTTACACCTGAAGATATTTTCCTTATGCAAAACCCTTATGCGTGTTTATTATTGGGTGGTAATAATAATATATATTATATAATATAATAATATATATATATATATATATATATATATATATATATATCAAATTATGTGTGCCTTCTGTATAAATGTCACTATGAATGCAGGAAGCTATCTGGAATACTTTGTTCCCCTCCTTTTTATCATGCTTACTGAAAATACACCGACGTACTGCTGCAGAAAGACCACAAAGCCTGCTACTCTCCTCTATCGCAAGGAACATTACAAGCGTTATAAGGGAAGCATCATTTATCACCCATAGGAAGACATCCATTCCACTTTCTCTCCCATGATAAAGAATATCTCTCTCTGTGAATGGGGAAAAAATAGAACTCCTTAGTGGTAGTATAATAAGCGATGCCTAATTCACTTCTTTTACACACATCCTGGACCGATTCCAAAATAGCTTCCAAAAGAGAGTATTTTTCTCTGGCCTCA
>NC_051392.1:13833178-13853178 GCF_015228065.2 Penaeus monodon | reverse complement strand
AAAAAGTATATATTGATAAAACGTTCCCATGAAATCGCATAAATTCATCTCTCTACAGTGATTTCATTCCTTTGTCGGTGGGCATCCATTTATTAATGACTGGCGCGTGTATATGAATATCAGGATACAAGGCATTACTATAAAGAAATCAAGTGCCTCTGATTCGAGAGAAAAAAAAAATATTGCTTATTCATGTGTGTGTATGTGTGTGTGTGTGTGTGTGTGTGTGTGTGTGTGTGTGTGTGTGTGTATTGTTATCATCATCATTATTATTTATATAATTAATATTATGTCATTATTATGATTATTGAGATTATGTTCACTATTATATTTTTGTTATTACTATATTTTTATATTAATATTATATTATTATCATTATAAATAATGTTATGGTATTATCATTATTATTATAATTATTATTAGGATTATTATTATTATTATTATTATTAATAATAATAATAATAATAATAATAATAATAATAATACTGGCTATTGTTGTTATTACTATTATTATTAGATATGCTTTAATGTGTCGGGATTTGTTTATGGAGAGAAGGAGAGAGAGAGAGAGAGAGAGTAGAGAGAGAGAGAGAGTGAGAGAGATAAAGCGAGAGTAAGAGAAAGAGAGAGAGAGGGATAAAGAGAGAGTAATAGAGAGAAAAAGAGAAGGAGAGAGAGAGAGGGTGAGAGGGATAAAGAGTGAGAGTGAGAGTGAGAGGGGGGGGAGGAGAGAGAAAAAGAGAGAGGGGGGGGGAAACAGGGAGAGAGAGAGGGAGGAGAGAGAGTTCGACGTTTTATCGTGTATATGAATGTGTATGAGCATTTTTGATATGTCTATTTGTTTGTATGTGTACGAAATTGGATCATTTCCAGACGCGAATTTGTCTCTCTCTCTCTCTCTCTCTCTCTCTCTCTCTCTCTCTCTCTCTCTCTCTCTCTCTCTCTCTCTCTCTCTCTCTCTCTCTCTAACACACACATGCACATGAAAACATAAATTCTTACGTAGATGTATAACACGCATTTATAAACATTTGCGTACTTCTTCGCTATCCCACAATCAAATGCAATTAAACACCAGTGCATCAGGAGCTATGGTGAATTTAACGGCGCATAAAGAAAATTATTCTTCTGGATTTTCTTTTATTTCACTCTTGTTTTATCTCTCTTACTCTTTCGCTTTTTCTCTCTCTCTCTTCCTTTATTCTTATGAATTATTGAACATGATTTCCTTTTGGTTAATAGTGAGAGGGCAATATTCAAGCCTCCTTGTTTAGAGTTTCTTCTCTCTCTTTATCTTTCTATCTGTCTGTCTATTTCTCTCTCTATCTCTCTATCTATCTATCTATCTATCTATCTATCTTTATCTATCTATCTATCTATCTATCTATCTATCTATCTGTCTATATATATCTTTGTATGTGCATGCACACAACGCGACACGTAAAAAAGGAAGTTTGTCTCCATAACAGGATACATCCACCGAACACTTCAAAGGCGAGTGATTGTCGATTAAGAGAAAGCAAGACAGTATTGCAGGAAACATCTCGGTCTGAATACACATCATCCGTCTCCAAAACATCAAAGCCGCCCCCTTCTTTATTCACATCTTTCCTCCTCCACCCGGCCTCGCACGCCCACGTACTTTGTGTTTACGGTTCTATTTGTTTACAGCCGATCCCTTATTCACGCATGAATGTATTTCTCATGGGCAAGATCAGGGGAAGTGAAGAGGGGCGGAGGGCGTGTGGGAGGGGGAATGTGGGGGAAGGCTATTTGGAGAAGGGAGGGGGGTGGAAGCGAGGTGGGGAGGGAAGATGACCTTGGGGAGGGAGAAGGGGAGGCAGAAGCGAGGATGGAGCGAGGGGATGAAGGAAGGGGGAAGGGAGAGGAAATAAATTGAGAAAGGGTAAGAGGGACGAAGATAAATAAGACAGAGAGGGATTGAGAGGAGGGATGAAAAGGATGAAAAAGAAAAAGGATAATGAGGAGGGATGAGTCGGTAGGAAAAGATTGGAGATTGAGGACGTCCTATAAGAGATGATAGGAAAGGATCGAGATGAAACTGAGTCTCATATTAAAGCAAGTAAAAAAAAAAGAGAAAAAAAAAAATGCAGGAGAAAAATGCAAAGTAAAATGTAAAGGAAGGAACCAAAGAGTGACTAAAAGAGAGGGAGAAGAGAGGTTAGTAATATTTAAAAAAAAAGAAGAAAGAAAGAAAGAAGTGACAAAGAAGAAATAAAATAAAATTTTAAAAGATGAAAAGAAAAGAAAAAAGAAAGAAGGAAAATCAAAAAGGAAGAAAAGAAAAAAGAAAAAAATTAAAATGTTAAGCTTAAAATAAAAAAAAAAATCGTGTGATTGCGTGTGTTTTTGTTTTTCCTTGTTTCATCAGTCATATGCCTATATGACATCTACATAAACGGAATGTCGTTCAGTGGCTAATCGCTTCTTTTATTGGTCTTTATTATAGTGAATGTACACAATCCGACACAAGGACTGGAACGCATAACAGAGAATCCTTATTCAGTATTCACGTCCCAGCGGCAGGTTCATAACAGGATTTCTCATAAGCGAATCAACTTCATAAACGGAGGAATTCAAACTTTCAAAATCTCTAGCTTATAGAGAAAATACAAAAATGCACAGATATGAACTAGTTTATTTGATCAGTACAAAGTTTGCCATATTTTTAGAGTCTCCTACAGTTCGCTATAACTGAGAATGGAGGATACCTCTATGTAAAGCTTTATTTCAGAAAAAAATGACTTATTGATAAAACATTCTAATGAAATCGCATATATTCGTCTCTCTGCAGTGAATTCATTCCTTTGTCGGTTGTTAATGACTGACGAGTGTATATGAATATCAGGATACAAGTCATTACCACTCTAAATAAAGCAAGTTCTTCTGATCCGAGAGGAGAAAAAATATTGCTTATCCATGTGTGTGTGTGTGTGTGTGTGTGTATTATCACTGTCATTATTATTAATATAATTAAGATTTAATGTCATTATCATGATTATTATGATTATGTTCCATATTTTCATTTTTGTTATTACTATATTTTGCATATTAATATTACATTATTATCATTATTAATAATATTATGGTATTATCATTATTATTACTATTATTATTATCATTATTATTATTATTATCATTATCATTGTTACTATTATTAATACTACTACTATTGTTTTTGTTATTACAATTATTATTATCATTACTTTATAATAATCTTTATTATTATTACTATCATTATCGGTATTTTTTCTGTTATTATTAATATCATCACTTTTATTCCATTGTCACTAATATCAATATTATTATCATTATTGGCATTATCATTATTGTTGTTATAGTTGTTGTTGGTGTTATTATCATTATTATTATTATTATTATTATTATTATTAATATTGTTATTAATATTATCATCATCATTACCATTATCATCATCACCATTATCATCATCTTCATTATGAATATCATGATTATCATTATCATTATCATTATTATTGCCATTTTTATTATCGTTGTTATTATTTGTATTGTTGTTATAATGATTAATGTTAGTAGAAGAATCATTATTAGTTATAATTTCTATAATATTGACATTATTATTATTTATTTATTATTACTGTTATGATCATTATTATCATTATCATTATTATCTCACTATCATCATTGCCATCATCATTAGGCTATATTATTGTATTCATTATCTTATTGTTATTACAACATATTGTTGGCCATGTGTGTAAAGCCAGTAAAGAACGTTGCTGTTGTTAATGAAATCTCAAACATATCATTGTTGAAATTATTGCATGGATTCTGTGTGGACATGTATTCCACAGATCGTATAGAATATTATCTTATTGCGCTCTTGTCAGCTGAAAGTTTTGTCTATTTTAAAAACATTTCCATGACATTGGATTCCATAAGCTGTAAGTGACACGGTCTTCATTCATTATCCTAGATTAAACAAATCATGGCAAAAAAGTTTTCGCAATCTATGTTTCATCACCTAGTGTCATGTTGTTGATCTTGAATCTTAATGTGTTTCCGATAGGCAGCGTTGCTATGCTTTAATGTGTCGGGATTTGTTTATGGAGAGAGAGAGAAAGGAAGAGAGAGAAAGAGAAAGAGAAAGGGAGAAAGAGTGTTCAATGTTTTATCGTGTGTATGTATATGTGTGTTTTTATTGTGTCTATTTGTTTGTATGTGTACGCGATCTGTCGGATCATTTGTGGACGCAAATTTCTCTCATATACACACGCAAACATAACTT
Source organism: Penaeus monodon (assembly GCF_015228065.2). NCBI lineage: Eukaryota > Metazoa > Arthropoda > Malacostraca > Decapoda > Penaeidae > Penaeus > Penaeus monodon. The sequence goes on along the minus strand of NC_051392.1, from coordinate 13,848,890 downwards.
CTTGCATAGATATATCTCACACACTTATAAACATTTACGCATTTCTTCCCTATCCCACAATTAAACATAATTATACACCAGTACATCAGGAAGTATAGTGAAATAACGGCGCATAAAGAAAATTATTTTATTTTCTGGATTTTCTTTTATTTCAGTGTTGCTGTTTCTTTCTTTTTTTCTTTTTTTTTTGCTATTCTTTCCTTCTTTCTTTTCTTTTTGTCTCTTCCTTTATTTCTATGAATTACACATCATGATTTCCTTTTGATCAATAATGAGAGGGCAATTTTCAAGCTTCCTTGTTTAGAGTTTCTTCTCTCTCTATCTCTCTTTATATATTTACTATCTATGTATCTATCTATTTATCCTATCTATCTATGATGTATCTATCTATTTATCTATCTATTTGTCCAGCTATCTATTTTTCTAACTCTCTCTCTCTCTCTCTTTGTATGTGCATGCACATTCGTGACATGTAAAAAAGGAAGTTTGTCTTAGAGGAGAGTGATTATCGGTAAGAGAGAGAGAAAGACATCTCGGTCTGAATACACACCAGCTGTCTACAAGACATCAAAGCTGCCGCCTTCTTTGTTCACATCTTTCCTCGTCCGCCCACGTATTCTGTGTTTACGGTTCCATTTGTTTACAGCCGCTCCCGTATTCGCGCAATGAATGTATTTATCATGGGCAAGATCAAAGGAAGTGATGAGGGGCGGAGGTGTGGGAGGCGAGAAGTTGGGGTGAGGGGAAAGGTTATGTGGCGAGGGAAGAGAGAACGGGGAGGGGAGAAGGAAGGAGGACGGTAGGGAGGTGGGGAGGTGAGACGACCTTGGAAAGGGAGAGGGGTAGGCAGAAGCGAGGACGGAACGAAGAGATGAAGGAAGGGGGGTGGGAGAGGAAATAAATTGGGTAAGGGTAAGAGGGATGAAGATACTTAAGACAAAGAGAGATTGAAAGGAGAGATGAAAAGGAAGAGAAAGAAAAAGGACAATGAGAAGGGATGAGTCGGCTGGAAAAGATTGAAGATCGAGGACGTCCTATAAGAGGAGATGATAGGGAAGAATCGAGATGAAACGGAGCCTCATATTAAAGAAAGTGAAAAAAAAATAGTAACGGACTCCGGAAGACATTAGATCAAATGGCGCAGGAGAAAGTTGCAAAGTATAAGACAAGGTAAAGGTAAGTGTAAAGGAGGGAACCAAAGAGTGACTAAAAGGGAGGATGTACAGAGGTTAGTAATACTAAAAGAAAGGAAAAAAGAAGGAAGAAAAGAAAAAGAAAAGAAAATGAAGGGAAGAAAAAGAAGAAGCAATATTCAGATGTTAAGCGTGAAGAAAACAGAAAAAGGTTTTGTTTTGTGTGTTTGCGTGTGTTACACACATTTTTGCTTTTGCTTGTTTCCATAGCTATATGCCTAAATGACATTTACATTGACGGAATGTCGTTTAGTAGCTAAACGTTCCTTTTACTTGTATTTATTATAGTGAACGTGCACATTCCAGCACAAGGACTGGAATGCATAACAGAGGATCCCTATTCAGTATTCACGTCCCAGCGGCAAGTTCATAACAGGATTTCTCATAAGCGAATCTACTTCACAAACGGAGGAATTCAAACTTTCAAAATCTCTAGCTTACAGAGAAAATACAAAAATACACAGATGCGAGCTAGTATATTTGACCAGTACAAAGTTTGCCATGTTTTTATACTCTCCTACAGTTCGCTATAACTGAGAATGGAGGATATCTCGCTGCAAAGCTTTATTTCAGAAAAAAATGACTTATTGATAAAACGTTCCAATGAAATCGCATATATTCGTCTCTCTGCAGTGAATTCATTCCTTTGTCGGTGTGCATCCATTTGTTAATGACTGACGGCCGTATATGAATATCAGGTCATTACCACTCTAAATAAAGCAAGGTCCTCTGATCCGAGAGGATCAGAGTGTGTGCGTGCGTGCATGCGTGCGTGCGTGCATATGTGTGTGTGTTGTTACCATCATCATTATTATTTATATCATTAATATTACTGTTATTTTTATTTTTAATGTCATTCTTTTTATTACTATTACTTTCACTATTATTATCATTTTCATTATTTTTGTTATTACTATCATCATCATGTTTTTATTATGTTCATTATTGTTGTTGTTGTTGTTGTTGTTGTTGTTGCTGTTATTATTATTATTATTATTATTCATTACTATTATTATTATTATTATTATTTTCAGTATTTTTCTGCCATTAATATGATCATTATTATCATTCCATTATCATTAATATCAATATAATAATTGTTATTAATAGCATTATCATTATTAGCATTCACATTATCATTGTTATTATTATAATAAATATTCTTCTTATTATCATTACCATTGTTATTGTTGTTGTTTTTTGTTATTATTATTATTATTATTATTATTATTATTATTATTATTATTATCATTATTATTATTATTAGTAGTAGTAGTAGTAGTAGTAGTATACTGTCATTATCGTCATCATCATTAATTTATGAATATCATGATTATCATTATTGTTAGGAATCTTAGCCTATTGCGTTCTTGTCGGTTGAAAGTCTTAAAACATTTACATAACACTGAATTCCATAAATTGTAACGTGACAAGGAATGTGGGTCTTCATTCACTATGCTAAATTAGACAAATCATGACCAATAAGTTTTTGCAATACATCTACTTATTAAGCGTTACCCCGTTTCATGAACTGTGTCATGTTATTGATCTTGCATGTTAATGTGTTTTTGATAGGCAGCGTAGGTATGCTTCTATGTGTCGGGATTGGTTTATGGAAAGAATTAGAGAAAGAATGAGAGGGATAAAGAGAGAGTGGGAGAGAGAGAGAGGTTTTATCGTGTATATATGCATGAGTATGTCTAATATGTCTATTCGTGTGTATGTGTACGAGATCGGTTGCATCATTTGTGGACGCGAATCTCTCTCTCTTAAACACATATGCACAAGAACAAATCTTCTTATATACATATATTACACACATTTATTTAACATGTACAGATAAGCAAAAACGCAAATAAACACCAGTTCATCAAGAATTATGGTGAATTTAACGGCACATAAAGAAATTATTTTTTTTCTTGGTTTCATTTCATTGTTGTTTTTCTTTCTTCCTTTCTCTCTCTCTCTCTCTCTCTCTCTCTCTCTCTCTCTCTCTCTCTCTCTCTCTCTCTCTCTCTCTCTCTCTCTCTCTCTCTCTCTCTCTCTCTTCTTTTTTTGTCTCTTCCTTTATTCTTATGAATTATTGAACATGATTTCCTTTTGGTTAATAATGAGAGGGCAATATTCAAGCCTCCTTGTTTAGAATTTCTTCTCTTTCTCTCTCTATCTATTTATCTAATTATTTATCTACCTATCTATCTATTTCTCTCTTTGTATGTGTATGCACATACTTGACGCGTAGAAAAGGAAAGTTTTTCTCCATAACAGGTTACATCCATCTTAGAGACGAGATATTGTGGATAAGAGAAAGACAGAGTGTGTTGCAGGAAGAAACTCGGTCTGAATACACACCATCCGTCTCCAAAACATCAAAGCCCCCCCTTCTTTGTTCACATCTCTCCTCCTCTGCCCGGCCACGCACGCCCACGTACTCTGTGTTTACGTACTCTGAGTGAGAGAGATAAAATAAGAGAGAGAGAGAGAGGAAAAAGAGAGAAAGAGAAGGAGAGAGACAGAGAGAGAGAGAGAGAGAGAGAGCTATGATTTCGTGTGTATACGTGTGTGTAGAGAGAGAGAGAAAGAGAGAAATTCGCGTCCGAATTACATATTCATATACACGATAGAACATCGAACACTCCTCCCCCCCCCTCCCCTCTCTCTCTCTCCTTCTCCCTCCCTCACTCTTTCTCTCTCTCTTTATTCTTCTCACCCTCTCATGCACTCTCTCTCTCTCTTTCTCTTTCTCTCCTTTCTCTTTACCCCTCTCTTTAATTTTTCTTCTCTCTCTCCCTCTCCCTCTTTCTCTCCATAAACAAATCCCGACACATAAAAAGAAACTACGCTGCCTATCGAAAACACACTAAGATCCTAAACCAATGACATGACACTAGGTGGTGAAACGGGGTAACGTTTTGCGAAATCTTATTTGTCCTGATTTGTCTAATTTAGCATAATGAATGAATTCCTTGTCACTTACAATTTATGGAATTCAATGTTAAGGAAATGTTTATAGAACTGACAAGACTTTTAGCCGACAAGAGCGCAATAGGCTAATATTCCATACAATGTGTGGAATAAATGTCCACACAGAATCCATGCAACTATTTCAACAATGATATGTTTGAGATTTCATAAACAACAGCAACGTTCTTTAGTGGCTCCCTCCCCAAGGTCCCTCGCTTCTGCCTCCCCTTCTCCCTCCCCAAGGTCCCTCGCTTCTGCCTCCCCTTCTCCCTCCCCAAGGTCCCTCGCTTCTGCCTCCCCTTCTCCCTCCCCAAGGTCCCTCGCTTCTGCCTCCCCTTCTCCCTCCCCAAGGTCCCTCGCTTCTGCCTCCCCTTCTCCCTCCCCAAGGTCCTCGCTTCTGCCTCCCTTCTCCCTCCCAAGGTCCTCGCTTCTGCCTCCCCTTCTCCCTCCCCAAGGTCCCTCGCTTCTGCCTCCCCTTCTCCCTCCCCAAGGTCCCTCGCTTCTGCCTCCCCTTCTCCCTCCCCAAGGTCCCTCGCTTCTGCCTCCCCTTCTCCCTCCCCAAGGTCCCTCGCTTCTGCCTCCCCTTCTCCCTCCCCAAGGTCCGGAGAAAACCTTGGGGAGGGAGAAGGGGAAGCAGAAGCGAGGATGGGGCGAGGGGACGAGGGAAGGAGAAAGGGAGAGGAAATAAATTTGGAAAGGGTAAGAGGGATGAAGCTACATACAACAAATAGGGATTGAAAGGAGGACGAGGAGAGAGGGATGAAAAGGAAGAGAAAGATAAAGAATAATGAGGAGGAATGAGTCAGCAGGAAAATATTGGAGATGGAGGACGATCAGAGGAGATGATAAGAAAGGATCGAGATGAAACTGAGTCTCATGTTAAAGAAAGTGAAAGAAAAAAAAAGTAACGGACTCGGGAAGACATTATATCAAAGGGCGCAGAAAAATGCAAAGTATAAGACAAAATAAAGATAAATGTAAAAGAGGGAACCAATGAGTGACTAAAAGAGAGGGAGAAGTAATAAGAAATGCGGCGACGTTTAGTAATACTAAAAGAAAAAACAAAGTAAGGAAGTGTAAAAGGAAAGAAAATAAAAGAAATGAAAAAAGAGAGAAAGAAAGAAAGAAAGAAGTGAAAATGAAAGAAAGAAGCGAAAAAAGCAAAAAAAAAAAAAAATAAAATAAAAAGGAATAAAAAGGAAGAAAACAAAAAGAAAGGATGTTAGAATATTAAGCGTAAAGAAAAAAGAAAAACATGTTTGATGGACTATTTGGCGTCAAGGCAATTGAAGTGTTTGTATATTGAATTATCGAGGAATGTTTTTCCAACTTTTCTGAGAATTTCCTCACTGGACACTCGGTCGGTGTAATATATATATATATATATATATATATATATATATATATATATATATATATATATATATATACATATATAAATATACATATAAACATGTACACAGGCACGTGTGGATACATATATATATATATATATATATATGCATATATATACATATACATCATATACATATATATACATATATATGTATACATAAATATACATATATATGTATATATGTGTATATATATGCATATCTAATATCGCACACACCTATAACTTTTGTTGATATACCGTACATAGTATTCTATTATTATTAATGTTTATCAAAGTAACACATATCTCTTAAATCATTCTCAATTTTCCTCCATCTTCTGTCCTAGTTTCTGTTTCCTTTATTTTAGCCAATTTTCTTCTCCGATTTGATGCCTTCCCTCCATTCGTTTCTAATTTCTCTCTCTTCCCTCTTTCACTTGATTTAGTTTGACGTTCGGCTTCACCCTTTCCTTTCCTATCATCTCCTCCTATAGGACCTCCTCCATCTCCAATCTTTTCCTGCTGACTCGTCTCTCCTCATTCTCCCTTTTCTTTATCTTCCTTTTTATTCCCCTCTCGTCCTCCTCCTTTCAATTCCTCTTTGTCGTATGTAGTTTCATCCCTCTTTCCTTTTCCCAATTTATTTCCTCTCCCTTTCCCCTTCCTTCATCCCCTCGCCCTATCCTCGCTTCTGCCTCCCCTTCTCCTGCCCCACCTCCCTCCCACCCCCACCCTTCTCGCCGCCCCCTTCTTTCTTCTTCCTCCACATAACCTTCCCCAACACCCCCACACCCTCCCTCTCCCACACGCCCTCCGCCCCTCTTCACTTCCCTTGATCTTGCCCATGATAATACATTCATGCGTGAATACGGGAGCGGCTGTAAACAAATGGAACCGTAAACACAGAGTACGTGGGCGTGCGAGGCCGGGCGGACGAGGAGAGATGTGAACAAAGAAGGAGGCGGCTTTGATGTCTTGGAGACGGATGGTGTGTATTCAGACCGATATATTTCCTGCAATAGTGTCTTTCTGTCTTTCTCTTATCCAAAATCTCTCGTCTCTGAACGGTGGGTGTAAGCTGTTACTGAGATTGACCGCTTATATTCTACTTGTGCATACACACGCATGAGAGAGAGAGAGAGAGAAAGAGAGAGAGAGAGAGAGAGAGAGAGAGAGAGAGAAAGAGAGAGAGAGAGAGAGAGAGAGAGAGAGAGAGAAGAGAGAGAGAAAGGGAGAGAGTGAAAGAGAGAGAGAGAGAAGGGGGTGGGGAAGGGAGAGAGAGAGGGAGAGAGACAGGAGGGGAAGGAGCGAGAGAGGGAGAGAGAGCCTGGTATGTCAAAACCATATATTTTTGGAATCGCAAAACAATCCAACTCGCCAGATCTTCCCATATTTCACACATCGTATTTCTGACAACATAAAGCTTGTTTCGGAGTTATTATAAACATTTTATTACAATTGAAACATAATAGATTCGGATGTAAAATGTGTTTCTCAGGACAATTCTCACACTAAAAGAGTGATATTTAGTAAATGAAAATCAATTCTTTCCAGAGTTTGGGTAAAAGCAGGACACTGTTGTCTTCTGTGTGAAGAAAACATCAAGATATGAGATACTGATTTGGGGGGATGAAGAGAAATGATAAGATGAACAAACGAACAGACAGACAGGAATTTTGAGGTTCCAATCTTTAACTGTCGGATTGCTAGACAAGAAAAGTCAACAGAAAATCGGAGAATAATAAGGATAATAAAAAAAATAACCTGTCATCGTCAATATATCGCTTGGACGAAGAATAAAAAAAAACTTGGATATCTGCTGTTCTAAAAAGGAAAAGGCTAACGTTACAATATGCAGAAGGTTTATGAAGAAAAGGTCTACACGTATCGAACAAGGAAACCATAGTGTCTACAAGCCTTGGAGCAGGAGTTGGTGTTGAAAGATATGGGATCAATGAAGGTAGAGGAGACGGTTTCTCGTAGAAATATGGACAGAAGAGGGAGGAATACTCGTATGCATGAACCGTATTCATGTATACGAAATACATGTATTTCTGGCGAAGATATAATCGAGACCAGTCAAATACATCTCTTGTATTGTGGAGATATTCATTCTCATACCTTTTATACACTCGTATACATATTGAAATGTAATCCAACACAAACTCGTATAGCCTCTGTAGGAAAGGATGCGGGGTTTAGCGCGGAATGAAATACTCTAAACAGATTCCGCCATAAACAGTTGTGAAGCCAAGATAGTATTTCACAATCAAAGGAATGATCATGACTGCCAATTACCGGCTGAATATTACTATCAGTTCAAGAAGGATATATGTTTTAGGTGTTTTAGAATAAGTCTGTAGCCTCTGTTAGAGTTGAGAGAGAGGACAAAACATATCAGTTACTATATCCTCTGTTCATGACACTAAAAATAAGAAAAAAATAATAATCTGCCATATGACCAAATGCATGTGTATGTGTATATATGTATATATGTGTGTGTGTGTGTATGTATGTATGTATGTGTGTGTGTGTGTGTGTGTGTGTGTGTGTGTGTGTGTGTGTGTGTGTGTGTGTGTGTGTCTGTGTTTGTGTGTGTGTGTGTGTGTCTGTGTGTGTGTGTTTGTGTGTGTGTGTATATGTGTGTGTGTATAAACATATATATTTATATTTAGAGAGAATTCTTTTATTCTGTTACTAATCTCCATTATTTACTTGTACAACATTTTAGTCATAATGTAATCTGATACTGACAGACTTTCATCGACCATTGATCGACAGTTGTCCGAAGATATAGTCTAAGAATATGTATACAAAAATTAATCTCAATACAGAACTTATATCAGACCACATAAAACTTTTATCATGAAAAATGACATTGGTATCTAAAGGTCAAGACAGCGCAAACTAAGCAGATACTCGAAAAAAAAATCATTAGTATTATTGTTGTTATTATTATTTTATAATTTTCTGTATTATTATTATTATTACTATCAGTATTTTTCTGTCATTATTAATACCATACCTTTTATCATTCCATTATCACTAATAGCAATATTATTATTGTTATTAATAGCATTATCATTATTAACATTAATTAGCATTGTTGTTGTTATTTTTACCATTATGATTTTTATTGTTGTTATTATCATATAATTATTATTATCATTATCATTATTATTTCTATCATTATTATTATTATCATTATATTATCATTACTATTGCCATTTAGTTATTGTTAGCATTGTTTTCATTATTGCTGTTGTTATTATGATTAATGATAGTAGCAGTATCTTTATTAGTTATCATTTATATTATTGCCCTTATTATTATTTATTTGTTTATTTTAGTATTACCCTTATTATCATTATTATCATCATCATCATTATTATGTCACTATCATCATTACCTTTATTAAGCTATATTATTGTATCAACTATCTCATCATTATCATGATATTTTGCTGGCCATGTGTGTGCGGAACCACTAAAGAACGTTGTTGTTGTTAATGAAATCTCAAGCATATCATTGTTGAAATAGGTGCATGGATTCTGTGTGGACATTTATTCCACAGATCGTATGGAATATTACCCTATTGCGCTCTTGTTAGCTGAAAGTCTTACCTATTCCAAAAACATTTCCATAACATTGGATTACATAAACTATAAGTGATACGGTCTTCACGTTTTCGCAATATTTGTACTTATTAAGGGTTACCCCGTTTCATCACCTAGTGTCATGTTATTGATCTTGGATTTTAATGTGTTTCCGATAGGCAGCGTAGCCATGCTTTTATGAGTCGGGATTTGTTTATGGAGAGAGAGAGAGAGAGAGAGAGAGAGAGAGAGAGAGAGAGAGAGAGAGAGAGAGAGAGAGAGAGAGAGAGAGAGAGAGAGAGAGAGAGAGAGAGAGAGAGAGAGAGAGAGAGAGAGAGAGAGAGAGGGTGAATGAGTGTTTATCGATTTATAGTGTGTATGTATATGTATGAGTATTTCATTAAGTCTATTTGTTTGTATGTGTACGAGATCTGTCGGATCATTTGTGGACGCGAATTTCTCTCTCTGTCTGTTTGTCTATCTATCTATCTTTTACACACATATACACACGAAAAGACAGCTTCTTGCATAGATATATTACACACACTTATGACATTTCCGTATTTCTTTCCTATCCCACAATTAAACGCAATTATAAACCAGTGTATCAGGAACTATGGAGAATTTAGCGGCGCATAAAGATTATTTTCTCTTCTGGATTTTCTTTTATTTCACTGTTGTTGTTGTTGTTTTTATCTAGCTCTTTTTATCTTTCTTTTTGTCTTTTCCTTTATTCTTATGAATTACTGAACATGATTTCCTTTTGCTTAATAATGAAAGTACAATATTCAAGCTTCCTTGTTTAGTTTCCTCTCTCACTTTCTCTTTCTCTCTCTCTCTCTATCTATCTATCTGTTTATCTATTTATCTATCTGTCTATCTATCTATCTATCTATCTATTTTTCTATCTATTTCTATAACTATCTATTTCTCTCTCTCTCTCTCTCTCTCTCTCTCTCTCTCTCTCTCTCTCTCTCTCTCTCTCTCTCTCTCTCTCTCTCTCTCTCTCTCTCTCTCTCTGTATGTGCATTCGTGACACGTAAAAAAGGAAGTTTGTCTTCATAACAGGTTACATCTACCGAACACTTCAGAGGCGAGTGATTGAGAGAGAGAGAGAAAGACACAAGACATCAAAGCCGCCGCCTTCTTTGTTCACATCTCTCCTCGTCCGCCCACGTACTCTGTGTTTACGGTTCCATTTGTTTACAGCCGCTCCCGTATTCGCGTAATGAATGTATTTATCATGGGCAAGATCAAGGGAAGTGAAGAGGGGCGGAGGACGTGTGGGAAGGGAGGAGGTAGGGGTGTAGGGTAAAGTTATATGGCGAGGGAAGAGAGAAGGGGGATGGTAGAAGGAAGGGGGATGGTAGAAAGGTGGGGGGGGGGTGAGAGGACTTTGGAGAGGGAGAAGGAGTGGCAGAAGCGAGGACGGAGAAAAGGGATGAAGGAAGGGGGAAGGGAGAGGAAAGAAATTGGATAAGAGTAAGAGGGATGAGGATACATAAGATAAAGAGGCATTGAAAGGAGAGATGAAAAGAAAAAAAAAAAGATAATGAGGAGAGATGAGTCGGCAGGAAAAGATTGAAGATGGAGTCCGTCCTCTAAGAGGAGATGATAAGAAAGGATCGAGATAAAACTGAGTCTCACATTAAAGCAAGTGAAAGAAAAAAAAAAAAGTAACGGGAAGACATTAGATGAAAGGATGCAGGAAAAAGTTGCAAAGTCTAAGATGAGATAAAGGTAAATATAAAGGAGGGAACCAAAGAGTGACTAAAGGGGAGGAAGAAGAGAGGTTTGTAATATTAAAAGAAAAGAAAAAAGAGAGAAAGAAAGGAAAGGAAGAAAAAGAGAAAGGAGAAATATTAAAATGTGTGTTTGCGTGAGTTACACACACATTTTTGTTTTAGCTTGTTTCCATAACCATATGCCTAAATGACATCTACATTGAGGGAATGTCGTTTAGTGGCTAAACTCTCCTTTTACTTGTCTTTATTATAGTGAACGTGCACATTCCAGCACAAGGACTGGAATGCATAACAGAGGATCCCTATTCAGTATTCACGTCCCAGCGGTAAGTTCATAACAGGATTTCTCAGAAGCGAATCAACTTCACAAACGGAGGAATTCAAACTTTCAAAATCTCTAGTTTACAGAGAAAATACAAAAAAAACACAGATGCGAACTGGTGTATTTGATGTTATTATACTCTCCTACAGTTTGTTATAACTGAGAACTGAGGATACCTTGCTGCAAAGCTTTATGAAAAAAAGGACTATTGATAAAACTTTCCAATGAAATCGCATATATTCATCTTTCTGCAGTGAATTCATTCCTTTGTTGGTGGGCATCCGTACATTAATGATTGATGGGTGTATACGAATATCAGAATACAAGTCATTACCACTCTAAATAAAGCAAGTTCTTTATCCATGTATGTGTGTGTGTGTGTGTGTGTGCGTGCGTGCATGTGTGTGTGCATTGTTATCACCATTATTATTAATATAATTAATATTACTGTTATTTTTTCATGTTTTAATGTTATTATTATGACTATAATGATTATGTTTTACTGTTATAATTTTCATTATTGTTGTTATTACTATAATTCTTTTATATTATATTATATTATTATTATAACCATTAGTATTGGTATTATTGTTGTTGTTGTTATTACTATTATTGTTGTTGTTATTATTATTATCATTATTGTTATTACTATTATTATTGTTATTGTTGTTATTATTATTATTATTTTTTTTTTTTTTTTTTTTTTTTTTTTTTTTTTTTTTTTTTTTTTTTTTTTTTTTTTATTAGCATTAGCATTAGCATTAACCGTATTCATGTTGACAAATGTATAAAAGGTATGAATGAGAATGAATATTTTCACAATACAAAGACATCTCTTGTACTGTGAAGGTAATCATTTTCATTAATATCTTTTATACATTATCAGCATTATTCTTTCATTGTCAATATCATCTCTTTTATAATTAAATTATCACTAATATCAATATTATCATTACTATTAATAACATTATCATTATTAGCAGTAGCATTATCATTATTGTAATTATTATTATTGTTATTTTTTTTTATTATTGTTATTATTATTATTATTATTATTATTATTATTATTATTATTATTATTATCATCATCATCATTACTATATCATCATTATCATCATCATCATCAGCAGCAGCAGCAGCATTATCCTATGAATATCATGATTATCATTATCATTATTATTACTTTTGTCATTTTTATTATCATTGTGATTATTGTTTTATTTATTACTGCTGTTATTGTTATGATTGATGTTAGTAGCATTATCATTATTAGTTAGTATTTCTATTATTGTCATTATTATATATTCATTATGATTTTTTTTATTAGTATTATCATTATCAATTTTATGTCACTATCCTCATTGCCATCATTATTAGGGTATATTTTTATATTCACTACCTCCTTTTATTATAACATTGCTGGCCCTGTGTGTGGAGCAGTAAGGGACGCTCTTGTTGTTTAAGAAATCTCAAATACATCATTTTTGAAATAGTTGCATGGATTCTGTGTGGACATTTATTCCACAGATCGTATGGAATATTAGCCTTTTGCGGTCATGTTGGCTGAAAGTCTTGTCTGTTCTAAAAACATTCCCATAACATTGGATTCCATAAAATATAATTAAAAAGGAATGTAGGTCTTCATTCATTATGCTAAATTAGGACAAATAAGATTTCGCAATACTTATTTAACCTTTCATCACCTAGTGTCATGTTATTGGTGGTGAATCTTAATGTACTTTCGACAGGCAGCGTCGCTATGCTTTTATGTGTCGGGACTTTTTCATGGAAAGATAGAGAGAGAGAAAGACTAAGAGAGAGAAAGAGAGACTGGGAGACAGGGAGGAGATAGGGAAAGAGATAGAGAAAAAGAGTTAGAGGGATAAAAAGATTGAGTGAGAGAAAGAGAGGGGGGGGCACAGAGATAATTTGTTTTATCGTGAATATGAATATGTATATTTCTAATATGCTTATTTGTTCGTATGTGTACGAGAACTATCGGATCATTTGTTGACGCGAATTTCTCCCTCTTCCTCTCTCTCTCTCTCTCTCTCTCTCTCTATCTATCTATCTATCTATCTATCTATCTATCTATCTGTCTATCTTAACACACAGATACACACGAAAACATAGCTTCTTCCACAGATATATTACTCATATTTATAATAATTTACGTATTTGTTCCCTATCCACAATTGAACGTAATTATACACCAATGCATTGGGAATTATGGTGAATTTAACACCGCATAATGAAAATTATTCTCTCCTCTGGATTTTCTTTTTTTTCGCTGTTCTCTCTCTCTCTCTCTCTCTCTCTCTCTCTCTCTCTCTCTCTCTCTCTCTCTCTCTCTCTCTCTCTCTCGTGACAGGTAAAAAAGGAAGTTTGTCTCCTTAACAGGTTGCATCCATCGAACACCTCAGAAAGAAGAGATTGTGAATACGAGAAAGATAGAAAGACAATATTGCAGGAAACATCTCGGTCTGAATACACACCATCCGTCTCCAAGACATCAAAGCCGCCTCCTTCTTTGTTCACATCTCTCCTCGTCCGCTCGGCCTCGCACGCCCACGTACTCTGTGTTTACGGTTCCATTTGTTTACAGCCGCTCCCGTATTCACGCATGAATGTATTATCATGGGCAAGATCAAGGGAAATGAAGAGGGGCAGAGGGGGATGGGTGGGGTGGGGGGATGGTTATGTGGCGAGGGAAGAGAGGAGGGGGAGGGGAGAAGGGAGGATGGAGTGAGGAGATGAAGGAAGGGGGAAGGGAGAGGAATTAAATATGGGAAAGGGTAAGAGGGATGAAACTACTTACGACAAAAGGGGGATTGAAAAGAGGAGGAGGACGAGAGGGGAATGAAAAGGAAGATAAAGTAAAACGAGAATGAGGACAAACGAGTCAGCAGGAAAAGATTGGAGATGGAGGAGGTCCTATAGGAGGAGATGATAGGTAAGGGTGAAGCTGAACGTCAAACTAAATCAAGTGAAGGAGAGAAGAGAGAGAAATTAGACACGAGTGGAGGGAAGACATCAAATCAGAGAAAGAAAAAAATTGGATAGAATACAGGAAACAAACTGGGGCAGGAGAAGATGGAGGACAAGAGTGGGAGGCATAAAAGATACGTGTTACTTTGATCAGTATTAATGACAATATAATACTATGTGGGGTATTTCAACAAAGGCTATAGGTGGGTGTCATATGATATCTATATCAATATATATATATATATATTTTTTATATATTTATATGTATGTATGTATATATATATATATATATATATATATATATATATATATATATATATATATATATATATATATATATATATATTATATATATTAAATCATACATAACACATATCATGTGTTGTTTTACATGTTTATATGTATATGTATATATATAAATACACACACATACACACTCACACGCACACACACACATACATTATTATATATATATATATATATATATATATATATATATATATATATATATATATATATATATATATATATATATATACATACATATATATATATACATATTTCACCGACAGAGTGTCCAATGAGGAAATCCTCAGAAAACTCGGAAAAAACATTCCTTGAAAATTTTAATATGCAAACACTTCGATTGCCACGGCGCCAGATAGTTCGCCAAAAAAACACATAGGTGATGTCAGAGAGAAAAAAGAAAAGAAAAAAATGTATGAATGTGTAGTACACTCGCAAATTCACAAAAGAAACCCTTCCTTTTCTGTTTCCTTTTTCTATTATTGTTTTCTTTTCTTTTCTTTCTTTTCCACTCCTTTCTTCTTCTTTTCTTTCTTTATTTTTTTATTTTTCTATTCTTTCATTTTCTTTACTTTTAGTATTACTGAAAGTCGCTGCATTTCTTATCTCTTCTCCCTTTCTTTTAGTCATTCTATGGTTCCTTCCTTTATATCTACCTTTACCTTGTCTTATACTTAGCAATTATCTCCTGCGCCCTTTGCTCTAATGTCTTCCCGAGTCCGTTACTAAATTTTCTTTCTTTTACTTGCTTCAATATGAGTTTCATCTCGATCCTTTCCTATCATCTGCTGTTATAGGACGTCCTCCGTCTCCAGTCTTTTCCTGCTGACTCATCCCTCCTCATTATCTTTTTTTTTTCTCTCGTCCTCCTCCTTTCAATCCCTATTTGTCGTATGTAGCTTCATCCCTCTTACCCTTTCCTAATTTACTTCCTCTCCTTTCCCTTGTCCCCTCGCTCCATCCTCCCTTCTCCCCTCCCCCTTCTCTCTTCCCCCTCCACATAACCTTCCCCCACACCCCTACCTCCTCCTCCTCCCACACGCCCTCCGCCCCTCTTCACTTCCCTTGATCTTGCCCATGATAAATACATTCATGGGAGAATACGGGAGCGGCTGTAAACAAATGAGAGAGAGAGAGAGAGAGAGAGAGAGAGAGAGAGAGAGAGAGAGAGAGAGAGAGAGAGAGAGAGAGAGAGAGAGAGAGAGAGAGCCTGGTATGTCAAA
>NC_051392.1:13825678-13828178 GCF_015228065.2 Penaeus monodon | reverse complement strand
TATATAACTATACCTAAGCCAGAGGTCAACCCTGTGTCAGCTGAGCCCGTAGCTGACTTGTCATTGTCACAGTCCCAGAGGAACCTCCAGCAATACGTACAGTGACTTTGGTATATAAAAAAAAATAACAATAATAAATGAATAAATAAAAATAGATAAATGAATAAATAAATAAATAAATAAAAATATATAGTCAAGCCTATGTTGGCTTCATATCCAGGTGGACGTAGGGAACATGTCCGTAAAGGAACTACTTCGCGAGATGGTGCGGTAGGGCGGCTTGTTCCTTTGTGCTCCCGGCTTTGACCCCAACATGCTAATTGTAGCATACCAGTGCTCACTCACCAACTTAGAATTACATGGGTGGCATAGCCTTCGCAAGAAAAAAAAAATACTGATAACACTTCGTGGTAATGGAAGGCAATTCCAAATACTTCGGGTGATTAATGCCGAAAAAAAGTATAAAGTGCCATAAAACGTGCTACAAACATCGACAATTTTCCCTTTTAATGAGGCGGCTCAGACGATTCTGGAAGATTACCGGTTGAAGACCCCCCAAAAATTATTATAAAAAAATAAAATGAACAATAAGATTTTTACGAATATTGTAGGATGGGTACAGCCAAAAAATAACCAAAAGCAATTAGTCCTGATTCAACCTTTATGAGCTTATGGAAAATGGAGTTAACTGCCCGGAGTTAACTGCACGTTAAATTGGAAGAGATATATTAGCTATATTTCCGTGTATGTACTTTTAAATACTGCCATGTACAAGTATATTGTTGTTATTTAATTCTAGGTAAAGTATTTATACATAATTTGTAACATACTCTGAGGTCGAGTTTCTATCTAAAGGATATACTTAACAATAGTTTTTTTCTCCCTTAGATACAATACCTGTTTGTTCCTCTATTAAAAGATGGCGGGAAATATTGTGAAATATGTATAGACTATCGAAAAAAGCACTTGATAATATTCTGCAGGACACACTATATAGAGATCAAAATGATCCACAAAGCAACTCTTTTCCATCAGCTAGATTATAGAACAAGGCAAATTTTCTCCGTTTGAATTGCATATAGCGAGAGAGAGAGAGAGAAAGAGAGAGATGGAGATAGAGGGAGAGAGAGAGAGAGAGAGAGAGAGAGAGAGAGAGAGAGAGAGAGAGAGAGAGAGAGGGGGGAAGGAGGGAGGGAGGGAGGGAGAAAGAGAAAGGAGAGGGGATGGCGACAGACAAAAGAAAGAGAGAAAGGGATAGAGACAGGAAAATAAAGACTAGAAAAGGAGATAACCTGAAAGATTTTATTTTCATTTTATTGCCTTGCTGCTGAGGCCAGATCGGAAGGAATAGGAAGTGAAAACAAGCGGGGGACGAGAGAGAGAGAGAGAGAGAGAGAGAGAGAGAGAGAGAGAGAGAGAGAGAGAGAGAGAGAGAGAGATAGATAGATAGATAGATAGATAGATAGATAGAGATAGATAGAGATAGATAGATAGATAGATAGATAGATAGATAGATAGATAGATAGATAGATAGATAGATAGATAGATAGATAGATAGAGAGAGAGAGAGAGAAGCCAAACAAGCGGTGGACGGGGGACGAGACACTCTCCTAACTTTAGTAGAAGGTTTGTGAGCAAGAGGGTACCTGGTGATGTGAAGGCTTGGATGTTCGTTCCACTGTGAAAAGGGACGGCAAAGTTACGATATGTAAATTGATCTTGAAAAAAAAAAAAAAAAAAAAAGGGGGGGGGGGCGGGGGCTTCTCGTACAGGAAAAGTATTATTGTTTCTACAGAATGCTGACTGGGAGATTTTTTTTTTTTTTTTTTTTTTTTTTTGAGTGAGAAGCGTGGATATAGGGGTTTGGGATTTGGGAAAGTGGATGAGGATGTTTACAGTTGAGAGGGAAATGAGAGTTCGTTTGTGTGTATGTGCGTCCGTGCGTGCGTGCGAACGTGTGGGCGTGAATGTGTTGTGTTGTGTTTTGGTCTGTGTGTGTTAGTTTTTTGTGCGTGTGTGTTTGTTTCTTTGTTGTGTGTGTGTTTGTGTTTATATGTGCGTGTGAATGCATGGTTCTGTATGTAAATGTATAGAAATAGATATAGATATGAATAATGATTACATACAGACGCAGACACTCAGCTACACAAGCAGAGATAAACATTAACAAATTTGCGTGTGCATTCTGATGGATATCCATGAATAGCTGTGTTGACATGCATGCACTTATATATGTGCGTTTATACAGATACATGTGTACATCCACAAGTGCTTGCCCACGCACGAACAGACGAGACAGAAATCCCAAAAGCAGCTCAATCCCCTCCAGTGCAGCTGATATCTTCCGCTTCCCTCTGACAATATCGTGTGATTGAAAGACGAACAAGACCCTACTGGTGATAATGTAAGGACCGTTTGCTTATATATTCCTTTTACGTTCCTTTGGCCAGATTCCAAGAGACGACCAAGCAAAAGACACATTCCTTGGCTCCTGGCCAGA
>NC_051392.1:13810678-13818178 GCF_015228065.2 Penaeus monodon | reverse complement strand
AGACTGGAACTCGGTGGAGGTGAGACGCACGGTCTTCTGGTTTTTTGGTTATGATTCATCGGTAAGTTTAGTGTTATTCCAGTACAAAGTTTTCAACATGACTAATTTGATAATTAATGCAAAATGTGGTACACATTGACTAAAGATTGCTGTGAATTGGGTATCTTAAATGTGATCGGTGTTTGGTTGATGCCCAGAGTTTTTTTACTTCTTGTGTTATATCTCAGCCAAAGTTTTTTGTAGTAATTATTTTCTATCAGTGTATAGAATTACTTAAGATTTAATGCCAGTTTTGTTTCTCTCAGTGGTGAACATTTGGGGTTACACTTCTAGAATTAATCTTTAAAACTAATTCCTAATTATTTTGACAATTTTTTCTTTTCAGGGATCTGCCTAGTGTCAGCTTTTGTTTATTAAAGGTCAAACAATATTTAACAATATTTAATTTTTGTAGTATATGTTGGCCGTTGCCAGAGGGTATATTTTTACATTTATAAACTGTTTCAAATATTTACACACTCCTGCTGTATCCCTTGAATTATTCAACTTTGATAAAGCACTATAATAGTATTGGATTGTGAAAAAGTTATATATATATATATATATATATATATATATATATATATATATATATATATATATATAAAGCTCTTGGAATTTTCAATTTAAATTGTTGAGATTTTTATTTGGATTTTGATGAATGATTCAACTTTACTGTGAGTGACTAATAGTCTGAATTTGATAAATAACTTAATTGAAAATAATTTCTATGATGGATGTTAATAAATATTTTGATTGAAAGTCTCGTCAAAACAGTGTTACAGAATGATTTAGTGATATGTAAATGAAGGTTGAGAACAAATTAGAAATCTTAAGACACTTGAAGAATAATAATCATCCTTCGGCAAGTTTTGTGTTGAATATAGAAGGAGAATCAATAATAACTGTGATAAGGGAATGTTGAAGATTTGAGCTTAACCTGAGAAATTTACAATCACGCTTGCTCTTGCTCATGTTTTGATTAATAAATAAAGACAACTCCCCATTAAGAGTCATTTAGTTAATTGTAACATTATATATATTATTTCTTTCTTTTTTCTTTCCTTCTTTCTTTCTTTTTCTTTTTTTCAATCGTAACATGACTGATGCCATGTTTGACGAACTACTTAGCGCCATTTTGACATCATGCAGTTAAGGGGGTCTTTATACCAGGGTGGCTGACCAATAATCCTTCCCCAGGGGGGAAATAGCTGTTTAGGTAATCATTGTTGGCGGTTCTCAGCTCACCCTCGTACCTACGACAGATTCACCCACTACCGTATCTAGGTTTGATTTACAAAAAAAATATGCGCATGCACGTGCTTATGACAAAGTTAAATCGCAGGTCACTTTTTCTGTATGACCCATCGGGGTAGCGATGGCATACGTTTCTCAGTATACAGGAAGCCTACAAATAAAGGTGATTATATCCATCACTACTCCGCCCACAGCAACAAAACCAAAACTGGTGTTGTAATTGGCTTCTTCCTCAGAGCACTGAGGCTCTGCAGCCCTGCAATTCTTTCATGAAACATAAATATCCCAATGGCTTCCTGCTAAACCTCAAAAAGAAGGCGAACATACTCACAAGATCAGACCCTGCACCCTCTTCTAAGAATTTTCCGATATTACCGCCTTGTAACATTTCCTAGGCGATGAGCAGATACTTCGGCAATACAGTGAGAATCGCCAGCACATCCAGGGAAAAGATACATAACATAATACGAGACAGGAAGCAGCCCGAAGGCAACCCTAACAGTGCTGTATATCTGCAGCATATGCGATACAGCAGGCTTTGGTGAAACAGACCGTGGTTTCGGCACCAGGATCAGCGAACATCGAGCTGACATAGGACTACGCTATGGTGGTACATGTAGATGGAAGGGAGCGGAAGTAGTCCATGGAGGACTGAACAAACAAACAAACAAAAAATAATAATAAGGAAACTGCATACATAGTGACGGAGAATAATGTCAACACAACATCGGACAGATTCAATCTATCCAAGGTCGAGGCAACAATCATACAGACAAGGAGTGGGAGGTCACAGTCGTCAGGTGTTTCGTCAGCTCATGTCTAATATATATATATATATATATATATATATATAAAATATATATATATATATATATATATATATATATATATATATATATATTATTATATATATATACTTGTAATTTCATTGATATATATATTTCTGACGAAGATATAATCGAAACCGGTCAAATACATCTCTTGTATTGTGAAGATATTCCTTCTCATACCTTTTCTACATTTGTCAACATGAATACGGTTCACACATAGACCAGCCGGTATCCCACCTCTATCAGTCTGACGAGAAACAATTGCAATAAATGAAAGACACGGACAACTTTCCGAAATCGCTTTACGGCTACTAGGAAATAAGGCCTAAGATCTAAGGTCTCTTAAAGCTTTTCTAATTATGGATGCCCTTGAATAAACTCAGGCAGCGGCCCATAGGCTAGAGTAGTGGCGGGAGTGCGACCACCTTGCCATTCAGCGAGGGCCTGCCTAGGGACGGGAAGGATTGGGTATCCCTTAACAGAGCCTGTGGGGTCCTCGCTGTTCCCATATACAGCTTCTGGAAGCTTGTAGGGTGTTGTGGCCCTACAAGGGGATCGTCATTGCAATCATAAGTATTATGATCAACATTTTTCATCATTTGTATCATTGTTTTTGTTGTCGTCGTCGTCGCTGTTGTTATGATGCATTAACAATAATAGCAGTAATAATAATAATGATTATTTTTGTAATCTCCATTATCATTATAATAATTGTAATAATAAGAGTTATTTATGTTATTATCATCATTAGTATCATTATCATCATCATCATCATAATCATAATAATCACCACCACCACCACCACCGCCACCGCCACCGCCACCGCCACCGCCACCGCCACCGCCACCGCCACCGCCACCGCCACCGCCACCGCCACCGCCACCGCCACCGCCACCGCCACCGCCACCCACCACCACCACCACCACCACCACCACCACCACCATCTTCATTACATTGTAATTATGGGTGGCCATGATGAGATTGATATCGTTAACATTGCAAATAATTATATGGCATCGCAATCAGCACCAACTTTCACATCACTAGTAATAATATTGACAATTAATGACGTTATTATCTGAATGTGATACGATAATAATTCACGTTATATTATAATCTACGTAGATTATAAAAAAAAAAAAAACTAGAGGAATAGGGAACTTGTCTTTCATAAACACATGATAATGAAGATAAACATAAGAGGATGTACCGATGCCAAAAAGGACCAGTATATAATTCCTTAATTCGGAATAACAGAATCATACGCACCGCATCCCATGGTGTCGATAACTAACAATAAAAACAAAGATAGTAATAATAGAAATAATGGTGTGAATAATAATAACAGCAATAATGATTATAATTATAACAATAACAATAATTATAACGATAAAGATAATAGTGAAGATGATAACAGTAAAGATAATAATAGCAATAATAATAAGCATTATGATAATGATAGTAGTAAATTTAATAGTATTAATGATAATAATAAAGATAATCATAATAATTATTCATTTGTCAACATGAATATGGTACATTTTATACAATAATCATAATAAAAATATCAATGATAAAGGTAATAATAATAATGATGAAATTAATAATAATAATAATAATAATAATAATAATAATAATAATAATAATAATAATAATAATAATAATAATAAAATTATAATGGTAATACAAATGATGATGATCCTAATGATAATGAACTACAACAACAATAATGATGAGAATGAGAATCATTATGATAATAATAAGAGTAATAATAATATAAATCATAATAATAATAATGATATGCATAATTATTATTATTATTATTATTATTATTATTATTATTATAATGATAATAATTATAATAATGGTAATCATAGTAATAATAATAATTATCATCATCTTCATCATCATCATCATCATCATCATATCCTTATCGTTATTATTATCATTTCCATTATCTCACTATTATTACTATTATCATCATCACTATTATTATTATTATTATTGTCAATGTCATTATCATTATATTCATCAGTAGTGTTGTTGTTATTAATATTCTTATTATTAACACAATTTTTAAAATTATCATTATTGTTATTATTCATTATCATTTTTATTAGTAGTATTCATATTACCATTACCATCATCATCATTATAATGGTAATAATAATGATAAATAATAATAATAATAATAATAATAAGAAGAAGAAGAAGAAGAAGAAGAAAACAACAACAACAACAACAACAACAACAACAACAACAACAACAACAACAACAACAACAACAATAGTCATAATAAGAAGAAGAAGGCAAACAATAATGATGAAAATTTAAAAAAAAAATATGATAATAATGATAATAATAGTGAAAATAATAATTGTTGTTATAATTTTTATAATAATAATAAAAAGATAATGATAATGCGATGATAATGATAAGGAAAACAACAATAATAATAAAAATGATGATAATAATAACAGAGGTAAATCTCATTATCAGCACCATTATTCCATTATTAACAAATTTCCATGCACATATTCATCTAAACCATATTCATTGATAAATGTTGCAAAGCGTAAGTAAAAACAGATATGCAAATTGCAACACAATAAATTGCAGATTAAGGGGAAATGAGAGGGTCTTTGAGACATTATTGGCAGTCATTTTCACATTCATTTGTAGTTGTTTATTCCTCAACATTTTACGTTTAAAAGAACATAAAACATTTGCTATAGTATAGAAGACGAAATCAGATAGGTTGAAACATCAACGAGAAAACCATTTTCGCCACTATAAAGGCGATGAAAGTGGAAATGATGATTGTGAATGCAAGCACTGTTTTGACAATTCCTGGAGGACTGTCTGTTGCAAATGGAATATCAAATGGCAAAGACGGAAACGTGGAAACATGTTAAACATATTTTGTTGATAATGTTGCCAGTGATAACAAGTATTTAGGGTAAACGAAATTATGGCACTGATGACGATAAGGGTGATTATGATAATGATAATGGTAATGATAATAGCAATAATAATAACAATGATGGTCACAATAATGATAACTGTATTGATATTAGCAGTAATACTGATAATAATAATAATGTTATTATTATTAATATTATTACATTAATAATTATAATAACATTAATGATAACATTGATAATAATAATCATAAACAACCATAATAACAAAAATGATAATAATGATGGTGATGATAAAAATAACATAAAAAATAACAATAGTGATGATAATAACAAAAAGAATGTTCATATTAATGATAATAAAAATGATAGTATTAGTAATAATAATAATAATAATTATTATTATTATTATCATTATTATTATTATTATTATTATTATAATACAAATGATGCTGAGAGCAACAACAATAATAATAATAATTACAATTATTACAACAATAATGATAATAATAAAAAATTATAATTATAATAATGATAAAGATAAAGTAAAATCATAATAATTATTATTATACTAATACCGATAGTAATAATAATTATTATAAAAACCATGAAAATGATAATAATATTGATGATAATACTCATAATTATGATAAAGACAATAATAATAAAAGATAACAATAATAATAAAAAATACATTAATTAATAAAAAAATAATAAGATAATAACAGATATATAAAAATCATTGATAATAATGTTGATAATAATAATAACGATAACGATAATAATAAAAATAATGATAATATTAATGATAATGAAAATAATAAAAATAATCATAATCATCATTATCATCATCATAAAAATAAATGTTATTATTATTGTTATTATTATTATTATTATCTATTATTATTATTACTATTATTATCATTATTACTATTATTATTATTATTATTATTATTATTATTATTATATTATTATTATTATCGTTACTATTACTATTATTATTATTATTAAGAAAAAGAAGAAAGACAATAACAACAGCAGTAACAACAACAATGATAAAAATAAGAAGAAGAAGAAGGATACGAAGAAGTATTATAACGATAACAAAAAAAAGTAATATTAATCATAAAGAACGATAATAATATGAACAATAAACAATTATAACAAAAATAATTGTAATACTATTGTTCATATTTATACTTATAATAATACTAATATCACTAATGATAATGATTTTGATATAAATAATTGCAATAACAAAAGCAATAACAGTAATAATGATAATGACAGTGACAGCAGCAGCATCAACAGTAGTAATAGTAGTAGCAAGAGTAGTTATAGAACTAGCAGTAATAGTAATAGAATAGAACTAGTAGTAGCAGTGATATCAGTAGTAGAAGTAATACTAATAACAGTGAGAGTTGTACTACAAGAATACAACAATTTATGAATATACTTTACGTGAAAACAGGGAAATTACACCGTAGAATCTTGATGAAGTCTTTAGAAACATGCATCACCAATCATCTGAAAAGTTTGCAATATATACGTTAAACCCTATACAACAGCTGGATTTTTTTTCCGGGATTAAAGTTGACAATCTTTCAGCCGGAATCCAGGGACTGAACTGTACATGTGGCTATACAGCCAATCATCTGTCCGGGCTTATCGTATATGCATATATATATGTGGACGTTAGCTATACTTTCATTAAGCAAATGAAGATCTCTTCTGCTCCACAGTTTTTAATCGTATTTTCTTCTTTCTTGGTATATGAACTATAAAGAAAGAGTTGGCTCGTAGTATTAATTACGAAATTTACATCGCATAAAGGGTGGTTTCAGACTAGTCTTTAATTTGCGTTCGGTTTTACAGTATGTGGGCTCATACGGTGTCTAAAAACGCTTTTATACATTTTTATCACCCTGTTTACCATTTAGTTCTATACAGGAAATGATGAATAAATTAGGAAACATAACATTTCGAAACCTCAGTTTATCCTTAACCTTGGTTGTGGAAATCCAGTGATGGTCGGTAAAACTGTAAACATTTGTGTAAAAGAAAATCAACATATGAGATAAAAGGAAGGGGAAAGTTTTATTGAAAGTAAAGGAGAGATAAGCTACGTTTCAACAGAAAGAAAAAAACACGGAGAAAAAGATGGACGATAATGGCGTTAGAGGAAACTCCATGCAGTAAAATAAACAACATTATAACTATTAAAGTAAAGTGGGATCATGAAATAAAGACTTCTGATTTAAGAAAGGGATACGAAATAATAATCACACTGAAAAGTATTTGCTGTATAAAGGACTAATTTACTCTCTCTCTCTCTATCTTTTCAATTAAGCATCAAGCCGTCCATTGTTTTCGAATATAAGGGTAAAACCATAAATCGGGGTCTTTTAACATATTAAGCATTAAGTAATGTGTATCTCTCTATCTCTATATGT
>NC_051392.1:13780678-13788178 GCF_015228065.2 Penaeus monodon | reverse complement strand
TAGCCTACAGTTGGTCAAAAGAAAAGAAAGAAGCGTGGGGCCGAATCAGCTGGAATTGTGCCAGGATAGATAAAAGGCATCAGGAAACAGGAAAATAGGGTGTATAGTGTTAGCTACGTTAAACGTATTCTTTTGACATGTAGAAGTACGTCTAGATCTTTTCAAGTTATCGTGTATTATTATGGTTTTAGTCTTGGTATATGAATGTCTTTGTTTTTTTAGATTCACATTGTAAATAATGTCTCTGATTTAAGGGACTTCCATATCAGTAACGATTAAAATAGCGGGGTTCAAATTTCCAACCCCCCCACTTGATGTCTGGGGGGTCATATCCCTTTCGGACCCCCCAGAATTGTCAGTGCACCTTTTTCGGTCATTTATTGACCGTTTTTCATACTCTTAAAGTGATTTTTTTAGGTTTTCCAGTGTGCTGAGTTGATTTGTTTCACTTAGAAAGCCGCCAGAAGTGTCATTTTTTTTTTACTTTTGGTTTAGCAGGTGGAATGTCTCTCCACATTAGGACCAACTTGACTAACACCTGCCCATGTCGAAGTGCTCTCTTTTCAGCCAATAAAACTTTTACAAGTATCCAGTGACAAATAACCTCTTTATTGCAGTTACAGACCATTCTGAAGGCATCTCTTATTTCGTTTTCGCAAAACTAAGGCTTGATGTATGGTAATCATTCTCATAGTATCCACACTAATTCCTCCCTTTTTCATTTACTTTCAGGCACTATAGTATTGATCAAGTATTCCAAAAATTTAAGCCATAACAGCAGATGAGACATACTAGCATTTCTTATCTCTTTTCAGAAGATTTATGGGCCAGATATCGGTTGTTCTTGTAATAACAGATTGCCCAAGACTAATACCCTTGGACGTGTCATTGTAAACTTAGATGAACTGAAATCAATCAGGCCAATATGTCAGAAGACATTAAAGTTTGTGTGATTTGGGGGGCACCCCCAGTAAGAGACTAGCGAACGATCCAGCTATGATTATGGACCTTCTAAGGTGTGGCCGAGGAGAGAGTCTGGGTCAAAGTGAATTTCCGAAATATGAAGAAAGTCAAACTGAAGGCTTTTTCCAACTGGATGGAAAATACGAAAGTGCGTGTTGGAGACAAGGTCATAAAGTTGGCTGAGTAGAGTGAATTGCTGGGAAGATTTCTTATAGTCCAAAGCAGCCGACCAAGTTTAGTACCAAAACTTGAGGAGACAATTGGCAAATATGAAATGTCAACGGTGCCGCGTTCCCTTTGCGCTGTTGATGAATCTCTGTACATCCCAAGAGACAAAGCCAGTCTGAGGCATGCAGTTAGAGATGCCACAGCAGAGCCGATTGAAGTTGCCTCACAGCCAGACCAGGTGCAAGAGGAAGTTTCTTGTTGATGCCATGGGTGTGATTCAGAGTATAAAAAAAATGCTGAAGCTGTCAGATCTTCAGGATGCATTCAACAAACACATTAAAAAGATGATGGCCGGCTATGATGAGGTTCGAGTTGTGTTTAATAGATACATGGTTATAGAATAAAACTCGGCAGAAGAGAGCAACTATATCTGTAGAATATGATATCCATCCAGAAATGAAACTCACCATGTCCATCAAGGAACTTCTGTCTGCACTTCAACCAAAAGGAAGCTGACATACATGTTAGTTTTCAAGGGACAGTTCTTTCCTGCTGGTCGTTGTGTATGATACCATCATCAAGGGCCAGGATTTTGAGGAGGAACACACACATGAAGAGGCTGACACCTTGATTCCTTCATCAGGTCCTTGCTTCTGCATCAAATGGTCCCATGCGAAAACTGTGCATTTGCTCTCCGGATATTGATATACTCCTGCTGCTTGTTGATCTAGTATCTCATGGACGCATTTCCGCTCCCACTTGTCTGAAGTTTTCAACAAGCAAAGGCACAAGGGCACGAGAAATAGATATATTCGAGAGAGTTGAAGTCACTGGGCATCGCAAAAGCCAAGGCCTTCTTGGACTGCACAACTTCTCTGGTGCTGACTGGGGGGTGGGTGGGGATTTGTTGGAATTACCAAAAAGTGTGGATCGATGCCTACCTGATGCTTGATGCTGATAATCAAGCCATAAGCTGTTTTAAGGAACTTGGAGAACGTCGCATTCCTGCAGAGCTTATCAAGTGGTGAGCTTCCTGCATAGGTAAAATCATTGGAACAATTTTGTGCCGTATTTATAATCCAAAAGGTCCAACAGCCTTGCCATCATTGGGAACTATTTCGATCAAAGAACTTGGAGGGCGAGATGCTACCTCATACTCGCGCCACATTGTTACCTCATATTCTTCGTGCCAACTACATCACAATCCGGGATAAATCATACCCGACGACATGCTCAGAGCTTCCTCCAATTGAAGCTGATGGATGGAATTCAGAGAAAGGACTGTATGCTCCAGTTAGGTGCCTTGCTCCTCCTGCCCCACGGGCAGTAATTGAGCTCATCAAATGTGGCTGCAAGACAGGTTGCAAGGGACGATGCAGTTTCTCTAACAATGGATTACCTTGCACTCCTCTGTGAAACTGATATGTTGGAGACAATGCAAGCACAATAAGAGAGGACATTGGAAATAGTGACTTTGATGACTATTAGATTGTCCTGATCTTTAGTGGACAACAGATTTGAATGACGGAGTGACATTCAATTAGAGAGTGATTATAGATGTTGGTGCAGCCAATAAACTGACATGACTAGATATCTCAATGGATTTTGATTGTCTAACGACCATAAACTTGACTGATTCGAGTCAGCTGCAGTGGAAATGTTTTTTTGTGAATGGTACTAACTCGACCACAACTGAGATTGTCGTAAAGACTTCCGTCGATTGGTAGATAACAACAGGACACTCAAAACTGATCACTCTTACAAATTTGGAGGGTTTGAGGGGCGGATGGTACCGAAGTCGTTGCAAAGAAATGAGTCGTTTAAAGAGATGGTCGGAAATTTGAATCACTCATTTTCTGACACTCTGCTCCTTACTAAACCCAAAGAAGCAAAAACATTTTAGCAAAGAAATCCTATGGAAATGCATATCATACCGCACTATTGGTCCAAATATTTCATTTCTAGTTTCACAGAATCACATTCGAAAATCTTTCTTCTCCGGCAACGGGTGAAACTAATTTCTAAGGTTGTTGTAACCTATATCTCAACCCGAGAACATAAAATATAAAATGTAAAATCCTCGCCGCATACATATAGCGTATAATATATTTTACGATCAGTAAATACACATACATATCCAAACAAACATATAACGTAACCGATGCTTCCTTTTAGATATAATCATTAACCAAAACAATACAAGTGCCCCTGATCTTTAATTTGCATACAAAAGCACCGCATTATATATATATAATCCATAATCTTAAATATAAGGCCTCACGCTAATGTATCAATAATAAACTCATTCATCAATAAAGGGTTTTACTCACTGTTCTCTTAATACCTAGGGAATGACATTTTGTTTTATAGATCCGTAACACAGAGACTTACATGCAACACATACCTGAAGCAAAGTTTGTACTAATCCACCAAAAGATAATAGGTGATAAAATACCTGATATATTACGTGACTTTTGGTTTACATAACTCCGTAACACCCTTTCGCTTAGTGCATATGTTGACAGCAATGAAAAGCTGGTCACATTGTATAGGCTTAGGACATAGCTTCTGGGATCTGTTTGTAACAGAAAAGTCCTTGACTCCGCAGTTTTATATACTACTGCTACTACTAACGAAGATAAATGTTTTTAACACCCGATTTTCGTCTTTGGCTCATCGTGAAAATCTCTTTTGACACTTTTTTGTTTATGACTTGGCTGCATTTTAAGGCAGATCTGCATTACCTTTCTAGGGTCTATTAACAATTAAAATATCAGTTCAAATTCGAAGTATGGCATGAGCTAGAGACGAAATCGCTTAGGACCGAATCATTAAAAATCTACTATAATCTCGGAGTCAAAGACTCTTTTAGGGCAGTTTCTAAATTCATAAGAAAAAATCTGCAACCTTTCGTGAAGATCGGCCCAAGATTTAATGTTGCTGAGTAGGTCAAAGCTCACTCGCTTATTCCTTAAAATAAGCCAATAAGACCTTTACATATTTAGTAGGTTTTTCACAGTGACCAAACCAACGACAAAAGGAATGGAGCGACATCCCACCAAGAAGATGTGTTATCCAAATATAACCATGTCACCATGTAAATTGACACGCTTTTAAAGAAACTATCAATATACCTCACATACAGCGAATCATTTCGTAGAAATCACCATACACAAACTAGTATTATTGAATATTGAAACAATATCAAAATCCTCCTGAATTTCATCTTCCTGTTTGAAGAGGAAAGGGAAAGGAGCTAAAGAGGGAGAGAGGGAGAAGCAACAAGGCAAACAAAGGGACCGAGGAAGACAGGTATACGGGAGCGAAGGCAGATAAGGTGAGGTCGAAGGTCCAGGCGGTTTAAGCGAAGATTGGTTGATATAAGAGAGAGATGTGGAAAGTTGAGAGAGCGTCGTCAACAGAGAAACCACTGTTAAGGTTGAAAATGGGTAGTTAATCTACTAGTAAAGATTCCGCCAGTCTGTGGCCGTGGACATCAGCGAAAGGATAGACAATTCATAAAGCCGACCAATCCATTTGATGGCCTGTGCCCCACTTATGGTAGAAGAGGGCTACATTCAGAGAGATGCATGGTGATACTGATACCTGTCTCAACAATTACTGCTTATCAAGAGCCACAAGGAATAGCAGAGGTGCCCACCTTCGAGATGGGCACCTTGACTTGTGAGGACTGGTACGTAGCCTAGAGTTTTCAATGCATATCAGAAAGCTTTTAGTTATCTACAAAATAAATATGCATTTGTCAAGTGCGTGCACACACGAACGAGAAAAAAAAGATATAGATGAATAATCAGTGATGACAATAATAATGTTCATAACAATGAGGATAGTGATAATTTCGAAGATGAACATGATTATAATATCGATAAATATACATGGTATGAATTAACGTGTTTAGAGTGTATAGAATCGGGTAACTTTCTTTTGGTTTAGCATCTTCTCTATAATGAAAATAGCCCCAGTCTGCTCCTGAAGGTCTGCGTCTGGCTGACTAACATGAAATTGGGTTGCTCAGAGTCCGCTAGAGGTTGGAAGTGCTGAAAATGCGCTCAGATATAATTATGAAAGTCATTTCCTTTTTACATCAATTTTGTTTTATATACATATATAAATATATACATGCATACATACATACATATACATATATATATATATATATATATATATATATATATATATATATTATATATGATATTATATATATATTATATGTCTATATTTATATGTATATATGTATATCTATATATATATATATATATATATATATATATATATATATATATATATATATATATATATTATATGGTTTGTGTATGTGTGTGTGTGTGTGTGTGTGTGTGTGTGTAGATACATATATATATATATATATATATATATATATCCGTGTTTTTGTTGTGCCTGGACGCGCGCGTGTGTTTATATAATTAAATCAAATATTTTATTATTTTTTTCATTTGTGCTGTAACAAAAAAAAAAATAAAACGGCAGGAAAAGATAATGAAAGACAAGGTCAAAGCTAATTGGAAACCGGTAAAAGAAGAAAAAAACATACAAAGAGAGAACTGCAAAAAAGTAGTAAAAGGGTATACGAGAGAGAAAAAATAGGAAACAAGTAGAGAAAGGTCGAGGAAAAAGAAGGAAAGAAAGGTGAGAAAATAGGGCGTGAAAATGTAGAAAATAGAAGAAAAAGTTAGAGAGACCAGAACTACAAAAGAGCTATGGGAAAAGTGTATCCTTTTGTGTGTGAAAATATATACGTATATAAAAAAAAAAATATATATATATATATATATATATATATATATATATTAGTTATTATTATTACATCTGTGTGTGTGGTGTTTGTGTGTGTGTGTGTGTGTTGTGTGTGTGTGTGTGTGTGTGTGTGTGGTGTGTGTGTGGTGTGTGTGGTGTGTGTGTGTGTGTGTGTGTGTGTGTGTGTGTGTGTGTGTGTGTGTGTGCGTGTGATAGATAAACAAACACAAACAAACACACACACACACACAGATATATTCTATATATTAATAATATATTTATATTATATATAATATATATATTTCTATATATTGGTAAGTGTAAGTCATATGTGTGTAGTGTCTGATTCTCTTTTTAAACTTATTCATATACATATGTGTGTTGTGTGTGTGTGTGTGTGTGTGTGTGTGTGTGTGTGTGGCCTCAAGTTATCATGTCGTCTGCATTAGAGTGTATGTGTTTGTAATTTATGAAACAATAGTTTTTTTCTATGTAGCAACCGCTAACACTTCAAATGTGAGGTTCATGGGCTTACATTGATGACAGTAATTAGAGATGACCTTAGTAATGCTATTCCGAGATCTCTCTTCTGTTACACAACGAGTGATTACCTTGCTCTTTATCAAAGCAGTTCCAGTCCACAAAGGAAATGGGAGATACATATGGAACGAACTGCACTTTTTTATAGTATTATATGTGGCACTACAGTTTAAGTGTACGTAATAGTTCTCTTATGTGGATTATTGACTGTTCTGCATCGGTAGTGTATTAGCACAACGTTGTACACTTCAAAAATCTTTTGTCCGTTAATTATCTCCATATCTCACTTGATGTTAAACAGGAGTCTATGTACAGATTAAGTCCATTTCTAATCAGTTTACGTTATTTTGTATTAATTGAATCAATGACATGCATTCTAATCAACATGCATATGTTTCTTATATTTGTATTGATTGTGATGCAGTAATAATCGTGTCTCGTGCGTCTCCATATTGTTCTTTTGTCTTGTGAATATTAACTTACCTGAGGTTAGTAAGAGCATTTGTTAGCCAAGTCTGTTTCTAATCATTCGAGAAAATATCTGTCTACAAAGACTTTTTGTTAATAAATGCTGTTCATTCATCTAAATACCTGGATTACTTCTTTCATAAGAAAATCACTAATGCGCATTCATTGCCGTAATTTACATTTAATGTAAAATCACAGGAAGGTATGTGTGAGTGCGAAGTAGAGCGAAATTCATTCAAACAGTATTAACCGAATGAAGAGTATCACTGTAGTAATTGTTTCCAGAGTTATCTAGCATGTTCGTGTCTTTCTCTGCAATATCTTTACTAATAATAATTGTATTATAGTACATTAATTCTTTCTACTTATTAGACGGCCTAATAGGCTTTGAATAAAACTATACTCTCTAACTGACATTTTTCTGAGTTGAATATCCTCTGTACAGGCGCATTGCAGACGATGGGTGGAGCCATAACAAAGCCGTAACGCTGGATAGAACTTGCAGCAAAACTTTAACAGCTCGCCGAACTGTTAAGTTTTTTCGTTAACGTAAAGGTATGGAATTGTGTTCCCGAAGAGATGTTT
>NC_051392.1:13773178-13778178 GCF_015228065.2 Penaeus monodon | reverse complement strand
TATGTGTGTGTAAATGTATATAGGTATGTAAATACACACACACACACACACACACACACACACACACACACACACACACACACACACACACACACACACACACACACACACACACACACACACACACACACACACACGCACACGCACACGCACACGCACACGCACACGCACACACGCATACATATATATATACATACATGCATACTCTAAGTGGTCAAATGCCTTAATTGTCACGCCCTCCAACTAGCGGGGTGGCCAATCGAGCGGCGTGCCAATGGCACCGCTGCCGTACTGACCTAAGCCACGCCCACATCTCTCATGACCTCCTTGCCCCGGACAATCACTCCGCCTCGAGTCACGATCCTGCTCGGACGCTGCCTACTTCCGGAGGCCACTCGCCAGGGCCCCCGTCTACTGGGACTTCGCTGCCCGAGTCCCTACCACTGCACGAGCCGGCCAATCCAACCTCCGTCCACGCTACACTACCAAGAATCTCCTGTCATTAAATACACGCAAAAAGACCGAGTCTGTATATGTATATGTACATTATATATATATATATATATATATATATATATATATATATATATATATATATATATATATATATATATATATATATATATATACATGTACATATACATATATATATATATATATATATATATATATATATATATATATATATATATATATGTATGTACATATATGTACATATCTATCTATCTATCTATCTATCTCCAGACTGTCACGACGGCAATCTGAGTTCGAGGGTTCGAGTCACCGGCCGGCGCGTTGTTCCCTTGGGCAAGGAACTTCACCTCGATTGCCTACCTAGCCACTGGGTGGCCAAGCCAGCTCAAGTCAGTGCCGGGTAAATAGAGATGGTGACTCGATAAAAACACCGGGCGGAAGGCAATGGCAAACCACCGCTCTAAATTGCCAAGAAAAATCATGGAAGCCCATGATCGTCAAGGCCGCGGTGGCCGAATGGTTAGAGCGTCGGACTGTCACGACGGCAATCTGAGTTCAAGGGTTCGAGTCATCGGCCGGCGCGTTGTTCCCTTGGGCAAGGAACTTCACCTCGATTGCCTACCTAGTTACTGGGTGGCCAAGCCAGCCCAAGTCAGTGCTGGTCCCAAGCCCGGATAAAATAGAGAGAATGATTAAAAAAAAAAAAAAAAAAAAAAAAAAAAAAAAAAAAAAAAAAGGTAACACCGGCACTCTCCGTGGAAAGGAACTGGGGACCCTACCACGTACTCACTCCAAGAGCATCACAACATGAAAACTGCAATTAAGTATCATGCTGTGACCACGGCGGTTCAGACATGAACCTACCGTTAAAAGAAGAAGATGTACATATCTATCTATCTATCTATCTATCTATCTATCTATATATATATATATATATATATATATATATATATATATATATATATATATATATATATATACATATATGTACATATCTATCTATCTATCTATCTATCTATCTATCTATCTATCTATCTATCTATCTATATATATATATATATATATATATATATACAGAGAGAGAGAGAGAGGAGCATTCCACTGAATCATGCACACCAAGGCTTTTTGGTTGCTGTCGCTAATTGATCCAATAAATAGATAAGTATGATTCCCTCCCTTTCTCCTATGAATTAAGCAAGCGATAGTCCCGTGCACTTTGAGGGTTAAATTTGAGGAATTTCATTTACTTTCGAAAATAAAAGACTGGAGTTACTCATCTCGATTATTCTTGGGGGAAAAAATAAATAGTAACATATTTTAAAACTAATAACAAATCAAGTTACTTAACCTATTTAATGAAATATTAAGGTGATAGATGTATATCAAAATTCACTAAATAAAACGCGACCCAAGATAAAGAGGCGGAAATAATTATTTTGAACTTTTTGTTCGTTATACAATAATATTTCGGAGTCAGTGGCAGAATGCAAATAGCAAGGAAACATTTCTGCAACTGTGTCTGCAAAAAATGAATTCGAAAGAGCAGGGGAAATCCTTTTTTAAATTATCTTTTATTATTTCTCTCTTCCTGTTATGGTTCAAAGAAATACTTTTCGCGAATTTATTTAATCGAATTTAGTTTTATATCGTTATATTTCTATGTGCACACTCTGAGGACCTTTTTTTTTTCTTAATGCACGTTGCATATTTATGAAGGCAGGTCTCAGGTCGCATTAAAATATTTTTTTATTACAGCTAGAAATATTTGATGCAGTAGATGGTATGCTTTCACTTAAAGTTGTGCTTAGGACACATTTTTCAGTTTATTAGAACATACTTGGAACAGACCTAACGATTGGCTATATAGTTTAAGTATGCTAATTCCATGCCAAGATAATACAATATATAAAAAAGCACGTCGAATAATTAAAGATATTTTACTCATAAAATCGCCAAAAAATAATGATAACAGTTAAAACATCTTTGCGTATACAATTCTCCATTCCGATTTCCATTAACCTGTACAATAGAATTTATCATCTCGTATCTTATTTTCTTTCTTTTTTTGATTAACAATTACTAGTAGTTTTCCTGATTGGATTATTTATTGAGTTAATTGCATATTTTATCTATTATCATCACTGCGTAAAATGGATCAGGTTTACTTTTTTTATGTATATACCCAGTTCATATGTTGGAATTTCTAGTGTTCTCAGACAGTGAACACAATTCCACACACACACACACACACACACACACACACACACACACACACACACACACACACACACACACACACACACACACACACTAATGTAATTAATTCAAAGACGAAGTAAACCATCTGAAACAAAAGATCCTTTACACCTATGTCACAATCCTCCCTCAATACATTTTTCAGTGTATATGGGGGAGTCCTACAAAGACAGAAGCTTCATCCTCGGCACATCTACGGTAAGACAACTCGCATTACTCACTGTGATTCCCCTTGTGCCTATTGGTAGATTGTGGTGGATGGTCTACTATATATCTTCCGGTCTACTTTACTAGGGCGGATGGTGTCCAGAGGAGGCTATAGTGATCACTAGAACGTTGCAGTTCTGGATGCTGGTGTTTGTTTGTCCTTTAGTCTGAGATTGGTTCTATTTTTCCTCACTAGATGCATTTTCTGTCATTGTTTCGTGTTTCGCATTTCTTCTGTAGCTTAATGATTAGCCTTCCCGTATTACACAAGTCTATACACACACACAACACAGGAAAATGGGATTAGGTCCCCCGTCCAATTTCAAAGATTTATTTAAAAAATAATTTGTTCTTACAGTACGTACTTTTTCTTTTTGTTTTCCTTTTTTTATTCTATTGATATACTATAAATCTTTTAATTACCAAAACTACTGTACTTTAATGATATGAAAAAAATCTTATAGCACTTCAAATGGACTGATGAATAAGATACCAGTTGTTCAAATAAATCATTCAAAGGTCAGTCTACAGACCCAGAGGGACCTGATCAACGTACTGTCGAAGGTGAAGAGATGAAATTATTATGCGTCGGGATCAAGAAGCTGACGGGAGAGTTCTTGGAATTGATTCAGACTTGATCACAGGATGGAACATTTCAAATAGACCCGATATCTGAGTTGGTTCTGAAAAGATTATAAGTGGGAATCGAACCATAAGTCACGGCATAAAACTTTTTATATGAAACTCCTCATAAAGGCCAGTGCAAGAGAAGCAATGCCTATTAGTTCAGGAAAGATTGACTATGAATAAATCCTCGCTGTTCTTGTCTCCGATAAGTGGAACTGCATAAAAAATATGTCAGAGATAATGGAGTTCTAATACTCAAAAAAAAATAAAAATAAATAAATAATTAAGACAGAACGCAAAATCGTATTACATATCATTCAGGCCTATCTGATATCCTGCAAAGTTCGTCTAGAGGTCTGGGTCTACATCTGGCATGAAATAATATTATTAAGACACCGCAAACTGAAGCGCATATTGGAGTGTCCATGCTATACGTTACAGATTAAACTACTATGACGGAATATCTCCACGGCAGCAGATCATGGCAATCATGATCTACTATTTTCACTGTCAATTTATCCAGTACCTAACTGTGATCCAGATAACATACATATACTGAATACACATCCATAGATGCCTTCGTGTTTAGCCCTCTCCCCCCCCTAGCCATTCTGGGACCCTACGGTCACCACCGCCAGGGTCTACCACATAATGTATACTCACTAACAGTTCGATAGTTGCTTATTGACCTTACCACATTGCAGAAAATGTGAAAGGACACCCATCGGCGATTTTTTCTGTAATCATTTATTTACTGTGTGTGTATATATACACACACAACAAATAAATGATTAAAGAAAAAAAACACATATATATGTATGTGTGTTTGTGTATGTATGTATATTTGTGTATGTATATATGTATATATATATATATATATATATATATCTATATATATATATATATATATATATATATATATATATATACATATACATATATATATTATATATACATATATACATATTTATTTATTTATGTGTGTGTGTGTGTGTGTGTGTGTGTGTGTGTGTGTGTGTGTGTGTGTGTGTGTGTGTGTGTGTGTGTGTGTGTGTGTGTGTGTGTTCGTGCGTGTATACGTGCGTGTGTGTGCTTGTGTGTGTGTGTATGTGTGTGTGTGTGTGCGTGTGTGTGTTTCTAATATTTAATATATATAGTTTTATATGTACATTAATATATATATATATATATATATATATATATATATATATATATATATATGTATATATATATATTATATATATGAATAGACAAACGCGCGCGCGCGCATGTGTGCGTGTGTAAATTGGGTAAATGTAAACAAAAATACGCAGAAGAAATGTCACGCCACCATTGCTGACCCATTTCGAGTTCCTTTGTTCAGGTGACTAAAATAGTCTTTGCTCCTTGCGCTTCGGCAAAGCCAAGGAAACCTCTAGTGTATATCTCTGACAAAG
>NC_051392.1:13743178-13758178 GCF_015228065.2 Penaeus monodon | reverse complement strand
TTTGTCTCAGTAATAATTTTTCAACCTATGTAGTTCTAGGCTGAAGAAAGAATATTGAGCAGTCTTTAGTTACGTAATTGCAATATAATATTCCTTGAAGACCCTTCACAGTATATTCTTAGTAGGAACAGTGACGACGAACGCTTAGCAAACTTGTCTAGAATATTTTCCCCTGATGTTTCGTAATCCTCTGCGATCCACCTGTTAGGAACCGCTTTAATAGAAAATGTAATACAATAATTATTTGACGATGAGAAAGTTGTGTTGTATACTTTGAATAACTTTCAAGATCACGAGATCAAGTACAGTAAAATTAAGACTTTTAGCACAAGAAAATATCCTTCAGGTTAAAACACATCTTATCAAGAGCATGCATTATCAGAAGAACA
Organism: Penaeus monodon; assembly: GCF_015228065.2. NCBI lineage: Eukaryota > Metazoa > Arthropoda > Malacostraca > Decapoda > Penaeidae > Penaeus > Penaeus monodon. The sequence goes on along the minus strand of NC_051392.1, from coordinate 13,757,789 downwards.
AAAAAGGTTTTAGTATCTACTGTTTTTGCGAATATGTTCATTGCCTTTTAACGTGATAAGCCGAGTCTCAGACTATGGCAGACGACAGTGTAAGTAGTCATTGTACGATGAAATAAACCATTTTATTATGTAGTCTGCCCGTTTTCTATATTTCTGTATTGCAGGAACTATTATCATGACTATTACCATTACTATTACCATTACCATAATCATCATCATCATCTATTATCACGCCATCATCACCATTGTCATCACCATCATCATTAACATCGCTATCATCATTTTGGTCATTTAGAAAACAAATAAACAAACAAAATGATAAAATACAGCAGATGTGGGAATCGACCGTTTTACACAAAATAAAGTCTACGGTATCAACAATACACTTTCACTATAAAAAAGGCCTATCAACTACCAATTTTCCCTGAACATAAGGAGGTTGGGCTACACGATGAGACAATCTCAAATACGCCGGGTTCGAGTATGTATGCAAAGATAATATCCATATATTTCTAGTAGATAAGTATATGCAAATATACTTACCGTAGAGGAAGGCGGGAGTAGTTGGATTCATAACTTCGTTTTTCCTCTAGGGTTTACAGAAGCTTCCCTCTCAAAGATGTTCCATTAAGAGCTATAAGGTTGACTCGAAGTTATGTAGGAAACATACGGACGGTTTATTAGATATGAGTGGGGCCCGAGCTAACGATTATTCATTATACAGACATGCATATACGCATAAATAAATGCATATCCATCAGTCTAGACATGTATATCTACCGGATAAGTAGATAGATATATGAGATAGGTAGACAAATATACATTTTTTCTGCGTATATATATGTCTGTATATATGAATGTTCATTAGGTTGGGCCTCGCACAATTTTAACAAAGAGGCCGATAATCATCACTTTTGCCATCGTCATTAAAGTCATCATCATGATTGTTATCATAATACTGATAATAATGATTAATATAATATAACTGAAAAACAACTTCAAGAACAACAACATCAGCAATAATAACAATAATGATAGTAGTAATGATAATGATAATGATATTAAAATAAGAATAGCACTGACAGTAACAATAACAATAATAACAACAATAGAAATAACAATTGTAATAATGGGAATATTGTTGGAAATGATAATAAAAAAAATAATAATGATAATAATGATAATAATGATGATGATGATGATAATGATGATGATGATGATGATGATAACAACAATAATAATGATAATAATGATAATAATAATAATAATAATAATAATAATAATAATAATAATAATAATAATAATAATAATAATAATAGTGATACACACACACACACACTCACACGCACACCACACCACACACACACACACACACACACACACACACACACACACACACACACACACACACACACACACACACACACAAATATTGTTCATGCTTTGCATTGGTCGATTTACACACGGAAACATTTCGCATAATCAGTTCAAACATTTACAAATTACGTTAGTTATGAACATAATCCTTTTTTTTTTTTTTTTTAGGGGGTGATAAAAGGGGGAAGAGGGAAAAGGGGAAAAGAGGAAGAGGGGAGAGAAAGGGGGAAGGAAGAGAGATTTTGTCATATTTAAATGTAACTAAAAATCCTTATTACATACAATACTAATCGAATGCATAATTCAGAACATGCAAAAGAAGAAGAAGAGAAAGAAGAAAGACCGCAATACACAGACAACCAACAAATCAGGGAAGGGGAAATCAAATACAATACCATCACAGCGCAAAAATGTTCCTACTGAAACCGCCCCAAATTTAAAAAAAACAGTAAAAAACAAAACAGCAGCTTAAAACCCCCGCGCCCCACTTTGAAGCTTAAAATCTAAAAAAAAGTTTTGGAAGTATTCTATTAAATTGGGCCTTTTAAAAAAAGGGGTATTTTGAGGGGGGTTTCCTTTTTTTTTTTAAATTTGTTCCCCTTTCCCTTCCCATTTTCCCCCCTTTTCTCTTTTAACCTCTCCCCTCTCTCCCTCTCTTTTCTCTCCCCTTCTCCCCTCTCCTCTCTCTCTCTCCCCCCTCTCTTCTCTCTCTCTCTCTCTCTCTCTCCCTCTCCCTTTCCCCTCTCTCTCCTCTTTTCCCTCTCTTCCTTTTTTTCCTTTCTTTCTTTTTCTTTTTTTTCTTTTTCTTCCTTCCCCCCTCCCACCCCCCGCCACCCCGCACCCCCACACCCCCCCCCTCTTTTTTTTCCTCCCCTTTCTTTTTTTTTTTCCCCTTTTTTTTTTCCCCCCTTTTTTTTCCCCTAAACCCTTTTTCTTTCTTCTTTCCTCTCTTTTTCCCCTTTCTTAACCTTCTTCTCTTTTTTTTCTTTTCCCCCTCCCTTCTTCTCCCTAAATTTTCCCTTTTTTTTTTCCCCATTCCCCCTTTTCTTTCCTTTCTTTTTCCCCTTCTTCTTTCTTCTCCTTTTCCCTTTCCCTTTTTCCCGTCTTTCCTTTTTAATTCCCTTTTTCCCTTTTTTTTCTTTTTTCTTTCCTTTCTCTTTCCCTTTCTCCCTTTTTCTTTTTTTTTCCTTTCCCCCCCAAGGGGAAATTTGTTTCTCTATGCCTTTTTTTTTCTTTCTCTGCCACCCTTTCCCCGGTTAAAACCCCCCCCCCCTCCCCCTTTCCTTTTTTTAAACCTTTTTCGTCCCAAAATTACCCCTTTTCTGGTTCCCCCCCTTTTATTTTTTTAAATTTGTTGTTTTTTTTTCTATTTCCTTTCTTCTTTTTTCTTTCTTTTCTCCCTTCTCCTTCCTTTTTTCTGCCCTTTTTTCCTCTTTCCCCTCCTCTTACTTTTTTAGATGTCCCGTTTTGGAAAAATCTCTTTCGTACTTTTTATAATTTTTGATCTTTTTCCTCTTTTCTCCTTTTTTCCCCACCCTTGGTTTAAATTTCCTTTCCTTTCAAAAAACCCCACACAAAAAAAAAAAATTCCCCTTTTTTTTTCCCCTTCCCCCCCCAAACCAGTTTTTTCTCTTTTTCTGGTTTTTTTTTCTTTTTTCTTTTTTTTTCCCCTAAAATTTCTTTGGAATGAAAGGGATTTTATTTTTTAAAAAATTTCCAAAACCCAAAAAAACCCCCGCCAAAAAGATTTTAAAATTTGGATCAATTAATAATTTTTAAAAAACCTTTTTAGCAATAATTCCTAATTTTAAATTTAACCCAGGGGTTTTTATTTCTTATAAAAAAAAGTTCTTAGGGTAATTTTCCCTCACTATTTAGGAAACCAAACCGTTTTTTTACAAATTTTAATTAAGAATAATTTTAAATAATTTTAAAATAATAAAAAGGTTTTTAAAAATAATAAAAAAAAATTTTCCCTCCCATTGCTTTTTTGCGTGTTAAGTTTGTTTTTGTGGGGTGGTATTTTGGGGTTTGGTTTGTTTTGGTTTTGTTTTGGGTGTTGGTTTTTTTTGTTTTGTGTTTGTTTGGGTGTGTTTTTTTAAAAATTGGGGGGTTTTGGTGGGAAAAAAAAAAGTAGAAAAAAAACCCAAATTTTTGAAAATATACTCTTTAAAGGTCTTTTTTTAAATTTTTTTTAAAATTTTTGAAAAAATTCGTTTTTTAAATAATGTTAAAAAGAAATTTTGGTTTAAAAAAAAATTCCCAAATTTTTTCCAGGTTAAATTTTAAAATAATTTAAATTTGAACAAATAATTAAAACCAAAAAAAAAAAAAAATAAAAAATTTTTAATATAATTTTAAAAGAAAAGTATATATTAAAATAAATAAAATAATAAAGTGTTAATTACATGGATTAATAAAAATAAAATAAATAATATAAATATTAATTATAATTATAATATATTTTAATAATTATAATATTGAGGTAATTAATTTTTCCCCCCCCAAAAAAACCCAAAAACAAAATGATTAAATGAAAAATTAAAAAATTAAAAACTAAAAAACCAAATCAAAATTTTTGTTTGGAAAACCCGCTTTTTTTTCCAAACAAATCTTTAAACCAAATTTTAAAATTTCTTATCTCACTCTACTATATTTCCTTAAAAAAAAAAAATTGCCTTTTTAAAATTCTATAATTTCTAATTAAAAATTAAAAAAAAACTCGGGGTTTCTTACCGTTTTTTTTTTTGAAAAAAATTTTTTTTTGGGGGGGGGGGGTGGTTGGGGTTTTTTTTTTGGGGTTGTTTTTGGGGTTAAAAAGCCACAAAACGAAATAAAAAAACCACAAAAAAACCCCGATTAACTTAAAAGGCCTAAATTTTTAAAATTTGAAGCAAATTAATTTTTCAAAATTTTATTTAAATTTTTTTTTAATCCTTTTCTTATTTTTTTTCGAAAAAATGAAATTTATCTATTATTTATTAAAATTAAATTAAATTTTAAAATTTTTTTTAAGTATATGTCAATTAAAATTTTTAGCCCCCCTCGGCCCTTGGTTAAACTAATTTCCTTGGGGGGCCCGGTTTCCAAAAAAGAAAGGAAAAATTTAAAATTTTTTTTTTCACCTTTGGGTTTCAAAATTCTTTTTAAATTTTATTCCTAAATAATAGTTTCCGGGGGATTTTTTATTTATTAAAATAAAATTTTTTTTTTAATTTGAAAACCCGGGAAAACAAAACCAATTTTTAAAACAAGGTTTTAAAAATTTTTTTGTTTTTGGTTTGTTTTTGTTTTTAATTTCCCGCCCAAAATGTTTTTTTATATTTTCAATTTATTTTTTCTTTCCAATACAAGAATTTAATGGTTTGTTTTAAACAAGCCACCAATTTTGGCTAAAGGTTTGGGAATTTAATTTAAAATTTAAAAACAAGACGTTTTTTTTGGGGCCCATTGAATTGGGTTTTTCCCTCCTTTATTATTTCATTTTTTTTAAAACCCGGGAAACCTTTATTCAAAAAAAGTGATGGAAAAGTTTTTAAATTTTGTTTTTAAATTTTATGTTGAAAAAATTTGAATTTTTTTCCTTTAATTTTATCTTCTTAAAATACCTTAATTGGTTTTTTTAAAATGGGTTTTCCTTTTCCCAAATTTCCGTATATGCATTTTTTAAAAATTTTTCCTTTATAAAAACCCTTCTTCTATTTTCCTTATTAATTTATTTTTTAATTATCCTTTCCGGGTTTTTCCCTTTTCCCTCATTAAAAAAATTACTAATTTTACTTTTAATTTTTACCCCTTAAAAAATTTTTTCTTCCCTTTCCCTTTTTCACCCTTAATTCTTTCCTTTTCATTTTTTTTTTTCTCATTTTAAATTTCCTTACCGTAATTCATTTACTCCCCTTTCTCTGGTTTTTCTCCCTCTTCCTCCCCCTCCCCCCTAAACCTCCTCTCCTCTCCTCTCCCCCTCACTCATCGCTCTCGCTCTGGGCGTCTCGCTCTCGCCTCGCTCTCGCTCTCGCTCTCCTCTCCTTTTCCTTTTTCCCTTTTTCTCCCTTTTTTTCTTTTTTCCTCTTTCTCTTTCTCTCTCTCTCTCTCTCTCTTTTATATAAAATTTTATATTTTTTCTTTTTCCCCCCTCTCTCTCTCCCTCTCTCTCTCTCTCTCCCCTCTCGGTCTCTCTTCTCTTCTCTCTCTTCTTTTTAATCTATCTATCTTTCTCTATCTCTCTTTTTTCCCTTTTTTAAATTTCCCTAATTTTCCTTTCTTTTTTCCCGGGTTTAGGGTTTTATTGGTCATCTGAATTTTCTGAATCTAGGGTAAAATTACACTCCAGACATCTGGGCTGTCCCTCACCCTTGGGGAAAATTTCTGCCATCACCAAAAAAAAAAAAAAAAAATTAAAAGCGACCCTTTTTTTAAATAAAAGCCCACCCATGTCAGACTGATTAGCGGGAGCAAAAAATCGTTAAAGGGTGCCCACTTTAGGATTTTTTTTAAATTCTGTTTGGCGGTCCCTTTTCAAAGACGATTTTGTAAAAAATTTCTTATCTGATTCATTTCCCTTTTTTTAATGAGAAAAATTTAAAGGGGATGCAAAGCCAAATTTACTTAAAAGGAAATTTCAGTCTTTTAGGCCCCTTGAACGGTTTTTGGAAATTACCCCAGTTGGTTTTTAATGAAACTGTGAAAATGTTTTGGGAAAGGTCATTATTCGGTTTTATACATTTTCAATGAATTCTAAGTTCCTGGGATGAGAACTTTAAACTCGGTTATATTTCCGCGAATTCTTGTTTGTAAAGAAGGATTACGCTGTCAAAGGCCTTATACAAATCCCGTTATCAATAAGCGTATTTGCCTTAGTGTTTATGGTATTACAGATTTCGCGTGTGATTTCGATAGTTAATGCTTGTTTGCCTGTTTGGATTGTGGGTAACTGATTGATTGATTAGTTATTTAAAATTATCTGACGCGTCAACAGCTAAGATCATTGCTGCCGGGAATTCTGAAAATTAATAAGTAAACATGTTTTTTTTCCCGCCCAAACCCGTAAGGGCAAAAATCGAACTTTTTCGTTTGTATCCCCCTTAAATTTTGAAATTGTTATGAGCCACTTTTCCCAAAAATGGTTCAAATAACAAGGAAATCCCCATTCGCTTCCTAAGCCCCTTTTCGGGGGCACACAGGTGTTTTGTTTTTAAATTTTTTCTTCTACGAGGTTATAGTCTGAATACTTTTTAATTTTGGTTTTTTTCCGAGTGTTTTTTTTGCTGAATGTAGTGGGGGTTTTAAATTTTTTTTCCATTTTTTTGTCACATTTTAAAAAATTTATTTTCCCCATGTTTTTCAAAGGTGGGGTCCCTGTGCATTTTATTTTATTTTTAAATTAATATTTCTCCACATTAGGCTTCATATTGCAACGTTAAAGTACAGAAAGCTTTTCATATCTATTTGGCTTCATCGCCATGGCAAGGAGTGACTTCTATGAAGAATATTATTTTTTCTAACATCGAATACGTACAATATGTACTATCTACAACCATTATGCTTTTGTTTCTGTGGACTTTTGATTTGTATTTTCTTATTTCTCCCATCTAAACAAATCTGAATAATCCCGGATTCCCTCTCTTTAAGTATTTTCTTTGCTTACAGACAACCATCGAGTACGCAAATAAGAATCAGAAATGCGTACACTTTGTCATTGTAATATATAATGCAATATCTAGTTGCGTTTATAATCCTGTACTAGGTTACCTCACTCTTGGAGAGATCAAACAGGGTAGCCAGAACGAAGTTAAATTGAAATAAGGTAGCTCTTACCGGACATCAGAAGCTTTGATTTATCCAGCAAAGATAATAAGAAAAGAAGAATGATCATGATAAACTTTATGACATTATCATGGTGATGATGGTAATAATATTGATAATAATGATAAAATAAAAAATAAAAAATTTAAAATAATAATAAAAAAAAAAATAAATTTAAATAAAATAAAATGAATAAAATAAAAATAATGATGATAATGATAATGAAAATAAATTAAATGATCTGATAATGAAATGATAATAAAATAAATAATGTTTAAATGATTATAATGTTTAATAATAATAATAATAATAATAAAAAATAATAAAAATAAATTAAAAATAAATAATAAAAAATAAAAATAAATAAAATAATAATAAAAATAATAATAATAAATAATAATAAAAAAATAATAATAAATAATAAAAAAAAATAATTTTTAAGGGGGAATTTAAAGGGATTTGTGGGGTTTGGGTTTTTTAATTCCCAAAAATTTTTTCCGAAAAAAAAATTAGGGTTTGAGATGTTTTCCCCGTTTTTTTTGGTTTTTAATTTTTTTTCCCATTTTGCATTTTTGGTTTCGAGGGGGGGTTTTCAAAATTTTTTTTTCTCCCGTTTTTTGAATTTTTAATTTCCCGTATAATTTATAAAAACAATAAAAAAACTTTTTAAAATTATAAAAACCCCAAAACTTAAAAAAGGCTGGGGAATTTTTTTAAAACTTTTTTCCCCCCCAAAACCCTCGATTCCTGTTTTTTGGGTTTTAATTAGGGTTGGGGGGGTTTTTTCTTAAACCCCCTTTTGGGTTTTTTTTTTAAAAATTCCTTTTGGGGGTTTCTTTTTTTCCCCTTTTTATTAGAAATATCCCCCCCTTGCCTAACAACAGTATATAATGATTCTGAGACATCGGTATGGAATCCTGTACATTCGATAGGAGTTATAATATATTCATTACATGTAAAAAATAATTAAACAAGCCATTTGTTGTATGGGACCATTATGAGTGTGTATAAACGAACTATCTGTTTATATTAATGGGTAAAATCCAATTTTCATACATACCCCCCTCCCCATACAGGGTCTCCAAATAAAACCAGCAATACAAAACACGCTCACATTTTTTACAAAAAAGCCCACCCACCCAACCCAACCCGCAACCGGGCCCCACATTTAAAATAAAATAATAAAAAAAAGTAACAGGAAAAATTTTTAAAAAACCCCCCCCTAAAATAAATTCAATGAAAAACCCCCCCAAAAATTTAACCTTTTTTACCAAAAAAAAAAAAAAAAAACAAAAAAAAAAAAAAAAAAAAAAAAAAAAAAATATAATTTAAAAAAATAAAACTATTAATTTTTATTTTAAAATTTTTTTTTTAAAATAAAATTTAAAATTTTAAAAAAAAAAATTATTTAAAAAATAATTAAAAGTATATAAGGGTTTTTAATATTAAAATTAATAAATATTATTTTTTAAAATATGATATATAAAAATAACTATAATAAATAAAAATATTTATAAAATTAAATATATATATATATAAAATAAAAAAAATATATATATATAAAATAAAAATATAAAGATATATAAAAATTAAAAATAAAAATAAAAATAAAATAAAAATATAAATTAAAATAAAAATAATAAAATAAAAATAAAAAAGTATAAAAATAATTATGTTTTTTAAAAATAATTATATAAAAATTTCCAATAATATATATTATTTATAATTTTAAAATATTATATATTATATATATATAATATATTTTATATATATAATATTTTTTTTTTTTTTTTTTTTTTAATAATATATAAATATATTGTTATTATTAAATTATTTTTATTTTATTATTATTATTTATTATTTTTATTAAAAATCAATTATTTTTTATTTTTATAAAATTTTTTAAAAATTATTTATATTTAAATTTTTTTAAAATAATATTTTTTTTTTTTATAAATTATTATTATATTTATTAAATTATAATTATTATTATATTGGGTATTAATTAATATAAAATATTTTATAAATATAATTATAAAAAAATTTTTTTTTAATTATTTTTTTAATTAATAAAAAATTATAATTTATTGAATTAAAATTTATAGAAAATTTTAAAAATATTTTATATATTTTTTTTTTTTTTTTTTTTTTTTTTTTTTTTCTAAACACTATATCACTCAAATTTTTTAAAAAAATTTCCCCCTTTTTTTCAATTACATTTTAAAAAAAAAAAACAATCTCAACATTTTTAAACGCCATATTTTAATTTTCCCCCCAAGGGGAATAGGTTCCTTTTAAAATTTTCTTTTTTATAAACCAATGTTTTATGATCCGTTTGTGGGGGGTTTTGAAGTAAGTTTTTATTAAATTAAAAAAACAAAGTTCCATTTTCACAAATTAAAGGGGTTAAAAAAATGGACTTGGTTTTAATTTAAAATTTTTTTTACCTTAAGAAAATATTTAAATTCCCCTTTTTGGGAATTAAAAATTTGAACCTTCCAGGGAAAAAAATTTGTAATTGATATTACTAATAAAAACGAAAGCCAATATGAAACAAAAGTAAAACACCCCAAAGGGATAAGAAAAAAAACATATAACACAAAAAAAATAAGGGAAAAGAAATTGTTGTAATAAATGAAAAAATATCGATGCTCTTTTTTTTTGTTTTTTTTCCCCTTCCCCCGTCAGGGCCCGTAAGTTTTTTTATTGGGCTTTTTATTGTTTACTCGGGATCAATTTTAATCACCTGAGAGTCTCCCAAAACCAAAAATTTCGGGCCAAACCCCATGGACTTTTCCCCGCAGTTTTTTTTTTTGGGTAACATGCTACCGCGAAAATCTCAAACTATACGGGGTTTTTATTTTTCCACTACAATCATTATCATTATTATTGTTTTTTTTATCAAATTTTTTATTATTATTATTATTTTATTTTATTATTTTATTATTATTATTATTTTTTATTTTTAATTATTATTTTTATTATTATTATTATTATTATTATTATTATTATCATTAAATTAAACATTATAATCCTTATAATCATTATCATTTCATTTTCATTATCCTTATCTTTCATTTTTCCCTTTTCATTTTTCATTATCTCTTATTATTTTTTATATTCACTTTTATTGTTTAAATTTAAATTTTTATTTTTTTTATTATTATTATTATTTATTATTATTATTTTCATTATTATCAATATTATTTTCCAAACATCACCATTGGTATGTCAAATTTTAAACATGTCATTCTTCTTTTCTTATTATCTTTGCTGGATAAATCAAAGCTTCTGATGTCCGGTAAGAGCTACCTTATTTCAATTTAACTTCGTTCTGGCTACCCTGCTTGATCTCTCCAAGAGTGAGGTAACCTAGTACAGGATTATAAACGCAACTAGATATTGCATTATATATTACAATGACAAAGTGTACGCATTTCTGATTCTTATTTGCGTACTCGATGGTTGTCTGTAAGCAAAGAAAATACTTAAAGAGAGGGAATCCGGGATTATTCAGATTTGTTTAGATGGGAGAAATAAGAAAATACAAATCAAAAGTCCACAGAAACAAAAGCATAATGGTTGTAGATAGTACATATTGTACGTATTCGATGTTAGAAAAAATAATATTCTTCATAGAAGTCACTCCTTGCCATGGCGATGAAGCCAAAAAAGAATTTAAAAGCTTTTCTGTACTTTAAATTGCAATATGAAGCCTAAAAGTGGGAAATATTTTTTAAAAAAAAATATAAAAAAGGGATCAGGCAACCTCCCCAGAAAAAAAAGGGAAAAAGTTATTTAAAAAGTGACCCAAAACTGGGAAAAAACTGAACCCCCCCACTACATTTCAGCAAAACACACTCGGGAAAAAAACTCCCAAATTAAAATTTAACTATAACCTCGTAAAGAAAAAACAACCCAAAACCCCGGTTTTCACCAAGGGTTTTGGGGCGAATGGTAAATTAAAACCTTGTATTCGAACCATTTTGGAAACGTGGCATCATAACAATGTTCAAATCAGGAGATACAAACGAAATAGTTCGATTTTCGCCCTTACGCTTTGACGGAAAAACATGTTTACTTATTAATTTTTTTAGAATTTTCCCGGGAGCAATTTTTAGCCCGTTGACCGTCAGATAAAATTTTTTAAAAAACTAACAATCAACGTTTACCCACAATCCAAAAAAGGCAAAAAAGCATTTAAATTCGAAAACACACGCGAAAACTGTAATACCAAAACACAAAGGGGAAATACCTTTTTGAAAAACGGGGTTTGTTAAGGCCCCTTTTCAGCGTAATCCTTCTTTACAAACAAGAATTCGCGGAAATGATAACCAGAGTTTAAAGATTACTCATCCACAGGAACCCTTTAAAAACAGAAAATGTATAAAAACAGAATAATGACCTACATAAACCCTAATCACAAATTCCCCATTAAAAACCAACTTTGGTTTTTTCCCAAACCCCCGTTTTAAGGGACCCCCAAAAAACTGAATTTCTTTTTCAAATAAATAGGCTTTTGCATCCTCTAATTGTTCTCATTAACAAAGGACTGTAATCAGATAAGAATTTTTGACAAAATCGTCTTTGAAATGCACCGCCAACAGAATTTAAAAAAATCCTTAATGTCGTCACATCAATCGATTGTTGCTGCTGCTAATCAGTCTGACATGGAATCGACTGATATTTCAACAGATCTGCTTCACTATTTTTTTTTTTTTTTTGGCTGATGGCAGAAATGTCGAAGCTGAGGTACACCCCCAGCGGGCTGGGGGTAATTCTAGCACTATGATTCAGAAAAAAGCCCAAAGGAAAAAAGGAAAAAAAATGAGTAAATGAACGGGGAAAAAGAGAGATTTTGAGAAAGTAGATAGATATATAATAGGGGAGAGAGAGAGAGAAGGGGAAGGGGAGATAGATAGAGAGAGAGAGGAAAAGAAAAGGGTTATATATATAAAATAAAAAAAAGAAAAAAAAAAGAGGGGAGGAAGGGGAAGAGATAAGGAGAAAGGGGGAAAAGAGAAAGATAAAGGAAAGGAAAGTAAAAGGGGAGGAGAGGAGAGTAGGGGGGAGAGGGAAAGAAAAAAAAAAAGGAGTAAAAAAGGGGAGGAAAAAAGTGCCAAAAAAATAACCAGGGAAGCAAAAGGAGACCCATTAAAACGGGATTTTTGTAAAAACAAGTTTATTTAATTATTGAATTTATATTAATAAGGTTGTGAAGATGAAAAAAATTTAAAGTTATAAAATTTTAAAATTTTAAAATTGAGAAAATTGATTGGAAAAAGTTTTTAATTGATATTGGGAGTTGGAGAATTTTGATAAATTTAAGGGTGAAACAAAAAATTTAATTCAATTTTAAAAGTTTAAATTAAGGAAAAATTGCGGGGTGTAAAAGAAAAAAAAACAAAATTTAAAATTTTTATACGGTTTTTTTTTTAATTTTAAAGGCCGGGAATTAAAAAAAATTTTAATTTTTAATGGAAAACTTTCAATGCCTTAATTTTTTAAAACCTCATTTGAAAAAAATTTTTAAAATTTAAACCTTTTAATTTTAACTTTTCTCGGATAGCCCAAAAAACGAAAAGGTAAAAACCCTTGAATAATTTTCGGCAAAACCAAGGAAGATTTTTATAAAAAGAACTAAAATTTCTGGGTTTTTAAAACTTCAAAAAAATTCAAAAAAATTTTGTCAATAAAATTCCTTTAGCTAAAGCGGGTTTTTAAATCAAAATTAATTTCCCCTTTTTAATTTTTTTTAAAGATCTTTTAAAAAAGGAAAATTACTGGGGTTTTTAACGACTAAATTAAAAACAAAAAATTGAAAACCTTGTTTCTATCCATTTTGTTTTTTCGGTTTTGTTTAGGGATAAGGATTTTTAAAGGGTTTAATTAAAATTTTAAAAATAATAATAATAAATATAAAATTTTATAGTAATCAATAATTTTTTTTTACATTTTAAAAATTATTTAAAATATATGATAATTTATTTGAAAATTTTTTTTAATTAAATATTTATAAAAATATAAATTTTAAAATAAATTAACCCCCGTCCAATATTTGAAATATTTAGCCATTTTTTTTTTCCCAAAAAAGGATTCGAAAAAAGTTTGTAATTTTTCCCTTTTTATTGTTCCCTTTTTTTTACCCCCCACACAAAAAAAAACCCCCAACCACCCCAAAAACCAACAAAAACCAAAACCCAAACCCCCTTAAAAACCAAAAAAACAGTTTTCCCCCCTTTTTCGCAATTATAAAAATTTTTTTAAATTTTTTTTTAAATTTTTTTTTTTGAATAAAATTTGTGTTTTTAATATCTCCTTTTGGGGTTTTTTACCTAATGCATTTTAGGATTTGGGGTTTAAAAATTAAATTCCCTTCCTTTTTTACCATATTAAATTTTTATTATTTTATATTTTATTATTTAATTATTTATTATTATTTTTTTTATTAATTTATCAAATTTTCAAAATTTTTGTTTTTTTTTTTTTTTTTTTTTTTTTTTTTTTTTTTTTTTTTTTTTTTTTTTTTGTTTTTTTTTTTTTTTTGTTTTGTTGTTTTTTTGTTTGTTGTTTTGTTTATGAAAAATTTCTTATTTTTTCCCTTTTGGTTGGTTATTATTTTTATCTTTAATTTTTGTTATAATTAAAACCATGAGAAATATGGGTTTGATAGTTTTATTTTTTGTTTTTATTATAGTACATTTTTAAACTTTTATCATTTAAAATTTTACGTAATCTTTTCAGATTTTAATACCAATATCACACTTTATAACCTTACATTAATCTTTCCCCTTTTTGATATTAGAGTGCCATCATTCTTTCAAACACTTTGGCGTTCTATGACCTAATATCTCAGCTGTTTATTCTTGTTCTTCCTTTCACTCTGACCCTGGCCATGTTTCTAATTATAGTAAAGTCTACACCTCATAACGAAGACTACTTAAATATGCAATAAATTACAATTCACCCTTTAAAAAAAATCTAAAAGTGAACCTTAGAAACCAATAAAGCCACGCAATTTTATAAGTTCAAAACTTTTTTTCAAAAGCAAAATTTTTAAAAAGAACTTTTGGCTGGGAACATTTTCTTTTTCATAAAAGACCGTATTTCCGCTTTAAATTTTTTCACCAATTTCTCTGGAAATTTAATTTTCTTAAAAAAAACCCGATCCAAATAGTCCCAGTAATATGGACCCTACGAAATTTTTTTTCACGAACTCGAAAAAAAAAGCCCAAAAGGGGAATTAAATCCCGAAGGGCGCTCTGCTTGAGGGGCCCGAACCAGGTACTGCAATTGAATCACGTCCAACCCTTCCGCATCCCAGATTAAGGAGAGTCTGACAGGAGCGATGGCCGTGGAAATAAAACCAGCTGAACATCCCCTTGCACTGCGGATGATTATGAGGCGAGGGAAAAGAAAAGAAAAAAAG
>NC_051392.1:13734869-13743078 GCF_015228065.2 Penaeus monodon | reverse complement strand
ATATATATAATTATATATATAATATATATATATATATATATATATATATATATATTAATATATTATATATATATATATATATACGTATGTATGCGACCTATGATCTCATTTGAAACGCTAAACTTGTTATATTTAATCTCATTCAACAATGATTACCTATATTGGATCAATTGCAGTAATGATAATGATGATAACAATCACACTGATATGGATACCTGTAATAGTAATGATATTTATCAATATCACCATCATCAGTATTATAATTGTTACAATTAATGTTAACTATATACTGAACAAACGTAAAATTACTTTTGAAAATGAGATTGCTGCCATTAAAGTAAGTACCAGGGTGGTTCTCAAAACGGGTAGTGTATTATGGAGGGTGAAGATCTTTACTCTACGAACTTATAGCTTGAACATTTGAAAGTCCTGTGGCTTAGCATAAGGTGCTATAGTCTAAATGGTTAGCTGGTAACACAAAATGAAGAAGTAGGCCTAAAAGTAAATGATACCGGTCTCCAATTTGATATTTGAGTGTAATCTAGACTTATTTATAACTTTTTCTCACTTTGAGGTAAGACCTATACAGGCGTGTACAGTGTTCATTGCGGTAAATGTAGGCAAAAAAGGACGAATACACCTTTTGCACTTTGAGGGTATTCGTCCCATTCATACCTTTTTATAAATGCACGAGGGAATGATCAATGAAAATGTCACACTGTCCTTGTCCCATGGGTAGAAGTTAACGAGAACTGGGCTAAATGAATTGAAATGTTAAACAAAACATATAATAGAGCTGACAGGGACGACCAAATTTTTTTCTCTCAATTGAAAGGAAGAGAACTAGTAACTTCAGACCAAAAACATAAGAGTCTCTTTATGAACTTAATACTTATTTAATAATTTACTGTAGTCTACTTCGGCATGAGAATCCACTGATCATGCTCGAAGGTAAAGCATCAAAAGTAAAAACGTCCATTCGTCCTTTATCTAATGAAGCGGATACATCAAGCTAAAAGATTGACTCTATAGAGCTCATAATAATTCCTTATGTCAAGCGCCCCGTTGCTGATGAATGACCCGACGTACCATAACGAATAGTGTACTTCCCCTAGTTTACGATGCATGGAGGTCGTGATGATCGTTTAAGTTGTGTCGATGGTTAGGTTTATAATGCGTTCTTCATGTAGTTGAGGAGAGTAATGTTTATTTTTTATTTTTGTTTTATTTTTTTCTTTAAAGCTTTGTATTTCTCTCTCTTTCTTTCTTTCCTTCTCCCCCCCCCCCTCTCTCTCTCTCTCTCTCTCTCTCTCTCTCTCTCTCTCTCTCTCTCTCTCTCTCTCTCTCTCTCTCTCTTCTTTTTTATAGTGGGAGAATGTGTCCTTAACTACATAAAATTCGACAAACTTGTTTACTTTCCTTATCTCATTCAAGTGAACCTAAGCATATATCTGATAAACGGAATGTGCCCTCTTTACAAAACAAAACAAAACAAAACAAAACAAAGCAAAAATCGCTGTATGATAATTATAAATTCTGATACCCATTGCTGCCATAGACCCCTTGGGAAGTGACGCGTACCCTACGCTGGGAGAACCAGTTAGAACCACTATATCAGGACATGGTACGGTCTATATGCTGCAGTCTATGCTCCTAATTTGGTTATTGGCCATTTGCGAAAGCCCGAAAGCCTTGATCTGCCAAGAGCCCTCGAATGTGTGCCAATTCTCTTCTCGTTAATCTGCACAACAAATGAACATCGAATGAAGATTGTACAAGGAGATACCTACGAGTCGGAGTGTATTACGGGTGAACACGAGATCAGTGTTTATCTTTAAGAACGTCGTTAGACCCTTTTTCTAAGGTTTTCTCTTTAACACGTTTGTGTCTGTGAGCACACACACATGCACGTGCACACGCACACACACACACACACACACACACACACACACACACACACACACACACACACACACACACACACACACACACACACACACACACACATACACACACACCACACACACACACACGCATACACACACACACACACACGCACGCACACACACACACACACACACACACACACACACACACGCACGCACAGAGGAATGAACGTACAAGAATAAATGCAAACATATTCTACTGAAATTGCTAATATATATATATATATATATATATATATATATATATTATATATATATATGTATGTATATATATATATTTTGTATGTATATGTATATATATACATATATATGTATATATATACATATATATATATATATATATATATATATATATATATATATATATATATATATATATTACCAAATCAAACAAAAATACATGCGCACTGCAATAAGCTCATGACATTAATCATCCTTAAACATACTGAATATGAAAACAATCAGATAAATAAATATATCGATAGATGATTAGCAGATGAATATGCAATATGTTAATATATAGAATGGATGTATTTTTCCAAATTTCATTCTGGATACTGAAAACCTGAATAATGATTATTTCAGATGACACTTGATTTGGT
Organism: Penaeus monodon; assembly: GCF_015228065.2. Classification (NCBI taxonomy): domain Eukaryota; kingdom Metazoa; phylum Arthropoda; class Malacostraca; order Decapoda; family Penaeidae; genus Penaeus; species Penaeus monodon. Next base: position 13,740,530 of record NC_051392.1, on the reverse strand, counting down.
CTATATAACCACGAGAACTCTTGACAGATACTGGAGCATTAAATTCCACAAATAATCCTTTGTAATGGAGTTAGGCGAATTATATTGTTTGTTTATTCACCTACATCTATGATTTTATATTTTCTTGAACATGATGTTTTTTGTCATAATAATACCAATAATAATAAAATGATATAAGGATGACAAATCAGACAATAACTCAAATAACAACAAAAACAACAAATAAAAAACCCCGAGCTAAAAAAAGGATAATCAATACCCAAAAGAAAAAAGACAGAAGATTAGACAAAATTTGGGTCGGATAATACCCCATTATGGCAAAAGAACCGGACTGAAGCCTCCTATTGGGGGGCCCTTTTCCAAAAGTATGCCGGCCTCACTCTTTTCCTTCCCGCCCAAAATAAAAAAATGATTTACAGGGGCCCTGGGGATGAGTTTTGGGTTTTTTGGCACTCGGGGTCTATTTTATTCACGCCCCTTTTGGGTATGGCTGACGGGTCGACGGGTTTGTCCCCCATTTTTTTTTTTTTTTATTTCTGTATTTTTTTTGGGGGTTTTAAATGGTATATGCATTTTGCTTTTGTCAGATCTTTTTGTGCCTCAAATCAGTATGGTACTTACTATATTCGGGTTTTTATGCCCTTTTGTATGGGTGATGGGGCCCTATGTGGGTTTTTTTCCTTTTGTTTTTTTTGTCTTTTTTTGAATTTTCCCCCCCTGTTTAATTCGGAATGGCCCCTCATTTATTAAAATTTGGATGGCGATTTGGGGGCCCCCCGGTGTATATGTGGGGGTTTTTGCCTGTATAATTTTTTGTGGGTTTTTTTGGGATACTATATTATGTTTTCCCTTTTGGGGTATTTGTTCCCAGGTAAAAAATGGGTGTTGTTAATCCACTGTCCGGGCCCATTCGTAAAGTTTTTTGATGGTTATGGGGGCTTTCGGGTTTTTAAAGAATGTGTGGGTTATCTTTATTAAAATTTTTTGTGGGTTTTTTATGGTTTTTTATAAAAATTTATATTATATATTTTATAAAATTATATATATATATAAAATTTTAAAATTTTTATATATAATTTTATTTTAAAAATTGACCCTATATTAAAAATAATTTTTAAAAATAATATATTCTTTTTTTTTTGATCGTTTTTTGCCTTAGGATCAATATGGTTTTTTGGGAACTCCCCTAAAATGTCCCTTTTTTGCTTTCCCTTTGTGGCTGATTTGGGGCATTCGGGGGTTTTATATGATTGTCTGTTTTGTCTGTAAAATTTTATGTGGGTTTTTTTAAAGCGGTTAGTTTTTTTTGTGCTTTTTTTTGTTCCTTGTATGTAAAAAGTGGAAACTGATACTCCCCGTCCTTTTTCTGTTTGTTTAACCTTTTTTCATGAGGATGGGTTTATGGTTTTTTATGTGTGTTTATGGGTGTATTTTGGGTGCGGGTCAGGGGTTATATTTATTTTTTTTTGTCTTTTTTGTAGTTGTTTAAAAAAATTTAAATTTGGGTACATTCTCTTCCCGTCTTTTTTGGGGGGTTTCGTTTAAGCCCTTTTTTTTTTGGGGGGGGGGGGGGGGGGGGTGTTGGTTTTTTGTTTTTTTCAGGGGCATTGTGTATGTTTCTTTTATTTAGGGTTGTTTTTAAATGTTCTAGTTGTTGTTTTAATTATAGCTTTTGTATGTATAAAATTTTTTAATTTGGGTTATTAAAAGTTCATCGGGGTTTTCATACCCCTATAAAGCAATTTTTTTCTAGTTAAATTTTTTTGGGCGTAAAATTTTATTTCAAATTTTGTTGTATTTAATGTATAAATTTTTGAATGTTTTGTATGTTTTGTAGGTATGTTTTGTTGTTTGTATGTATGTAAATGTATGTATGTTGTATGAAATTTTTGTATGGGATTATGTATGTATGTATGTAGGGATGTATGTATTAAAGTTTACGTATGGGAGTATGTACGGGATTATTTTGTATGAAAGTATGGGATGTATGTATGTATTTAGTATTTATGTATGTATGGGTGCATGTATGTAAATTTTTGGGATATTGTTTTGTATGTCCCCATTTTTGTTTTTTCAACTTATGGCTTCCACTGTACTGTACAAATTTTGCATTCACAATCCCCTGTAAAAATTTAAAGGGGATAAAAAAACCCCCAAACCCCAAATTTTGAAAAGGATTTTTTACTTTGGGTAATCTACTTTGCTGAAATAATTTCCTTTTTAAAATAGACACACTGTTTGTCTTTCTTGTTATATGTTCATCAAGAGAAGAAGGAAAGAAAAAAAAATATTTAATCTTCTGAAAGCTTTATGAGGCCTGGTGGGAAATATTTAAGCAAAAATGGCTTCTTCTTAAACTGACTAGGAAGCATTTATAGTGTATAAATATTACTGTTTTTTGTATGTCTCAGTGTCTCATAGAGGAAGCGAAAGAAACACAAGAAAAAATTATTGTCTTCTGAAAATCTTATAAGGCTTGGGGAAATTATTCAAACAAATATACACTTCCAAATTGATTTGGAACGATGGATAGTATACACATATTAACGGTTTTTGTATGCCTCTGTGTGATATATGTACACAGAGCGAGAGAAAGAAAACAAAAAATGAATTATTTGATTTTCTGAAAATTTTATAAGGCTTGGTGGAAAATATTCTAACAAAAATACACTTCTAAATTGACTAGGGAAAGATCTGTAGTGCACACACATGACTGTTTTACTGTTTGTTGCATGTCACTGTGTGGATATATGTGCATAGGAAAAGAAACAAAGTAAGAATTATTTAATCTTCTGAAAATTTTATGCTGGAAAATATTCAAAATAAATTACACTTCTAAACTGAGTAGGAAGGATGACAGTATACACACATTACTATTTTTGTATGTCTGTGTGTGGATATATATGCATATGCGTATTTGCCTTTTTTTCTGTACGTATTGACTCAAGAAAACTTTACACAAACAAGTCTGAACAACGGCAACAAAACACAACGTCAAACTCATTTGAAGAGTATGCTTGAAAACATCCTCCACTTTTTGATGATTAACAATTTGCCTGATGTGTTTGGTGCACCCGATGTTGTTTTTTATATTATTTATTCTCGTAACTTTCGATGATCGCCACTTTTCTTTATTGCTTTTTGGGATTAATTTTATGTTGTAATAGGAAAACTTTTGATCTTTTTGCAGTGTTCTGTTTCTCGACAGGATATTGTAAAAAGTAAGCACACGTGAGCATGAAATATCCTATGTGTTTAACGTTCGTTAGTGTCTCTATGTTTGATAGTGTTATGTAAAAAAATCTTATTATATATCAATAACAATAATAATAATAATGCTAATAATAATAATAGATAATAATAATAATGATAATATAATAATAATAATAATAGTACTGAGTATAAAAATTATAACAATATCATTATATCATAATTATTATGATCAACATTATATCATTCTATCGTGAATGTATAGTATACGGAAATAGTAAACCGGGAGGAACAAAACTAAACACACATACATACATTACATACATACATACATACATACAAACATACATACATACAAACATAATACATACATACATACATAATATACATACATACATACATACATACATACATACATACATATACACACACATACATACATACATACATACATACATACATGCATATATACATGATGATCCCCGAGACATACGACTAAACTTGAGAGCAAAAAATAAGTCACAGAATGCAAATTCCATTAAACAGTTAGTTGACATTAACCACAGAAAAAAGCCAAATTATCTTCAAGTGGACATTTTCCTTCCCCTTTCCCTACCATTGGATTATACATTATTCCCTTATGACATTTCATATTTCAGAAAATAGGCATACTTAAAATTTCTGTCTCCAATTCTCCTTCGAATTCAGTATAAAATTCATAAAACAAGAATTAATAACACTAATAATAATAATAAAAACATCTATAGAACAGTCCACATAACCTTTGATTCCGTCTAACGGATTCCATCCCTTTTCGCCTAAATTATGCAAATTTAAATTTCCTTCATACTTCAAAAGGGAGCCCCGTGGGTCGTATCCCTTCCGGGGAACCAAATGAAGAAGTCAGCTGGGTTCTTCAGCTGTCTTTATATATCTATCTGTATATCTATATATTTATGAATGCATTATATATGTATGCATGTATGTATGTATATGGAGAGAGAGAGAGAGAGAGAGAGAGAGAGAGAGAGAGAGGAGAGAGAGAGGAGAGAGAGAGAGAGAGAGAAGAGAGAGAGAATTTATTTCATATCATATTATCAAACCGTACACACCCCGCGCACACGGACACGCACACGAACACGCACACGAACACGCACACGAACACGCACAAGCACTCGCGCACGCACATACACACACACACAACACACATACACATAAACATATCATATATATAATATATATATATATATAATATATATATATATATATTATATATATATATATAAACAATTATAATAATCTTTTTCCTAACAAAGTTCTCTCCCCTACCTCCCCCGGCTCTCCACCCCCTGTTTAGGAACCTAAGCAAGGGAAACGCGTTTTCAGCCCCTAAAACTGCGAGACACAAAAGCGGACCTTTTTGCAGCCGGCAGCCGGTCGCCGAAGGTCAGGCACTTGGGCTAGTTTCCCGCGCGGAACGATAACGATGAAGACGAGGAGGAGGAGGAAGAAGAAGAAGAAAAAGAAGAAGAAGAAGATGAAGAAGAAGAAGAAACCGAAGACGAAGACGAAGAAAAGAAAGAAGAAGAAGACGTAGACGAAAAAGAAAAGAAGAAGAAAAAGAAAAGAAGAAGAAGAGGTGGAAGGGTGGGGGGAGGGGAGAGTTGGTGGAGGAGGGGAGTTTGAGGGGAGTAAGTGGAGGAGGAGTAAGTAGAGGAGGAGGAGGAGGAGGAGGAGGAAGAGGAGGGTGAGGATGACGATGAGGATGAGGATGAGGAGGAGGAGGAGGAGGAGAAGGAGAAGGAGAAAGAGGAGGAGATGATGAAAAAGAAAAGAAGAAAAAGAAAAAAAAAAGGATGTTGGAGAAGAGAAGAAAAAGAAGAATACGAAAAAAAAAACTAAACGAAAGGGAGGAAGAACAAAAGAAAGAAAATGAAGAGGAAAAGGAAAATGAAGAAAAAGATAAGGAAGAGGAAATCACTGAGACGATGGGCCCTTCACTCTGCATGAACCTGCCCCGCGATCCGTTGGAAAATACGGATTACTTTTGTGCACTACAGAGGCTACGCTCGAACGGAACGCTACGGGGGCGCCCGAATGTAAACAGTGACCCACACGAGCTTTTTGCGTTTTGAATTTTGTGTTTAAATATATTTACTGTGGCTTTTATTTATGCTAGTATTTATAACAGTAATCTTTTTATCTTTACATACCATATTTTATATTAATAGTCCAGGACCTAGGCTTACAAGTTAGGAATCATGCTCTCGTGTTTCATCACATTTAACATCCTTCGCACACACACACACACAATATATTATATATATATATATATATATATATATATATAATAATATATATATATAGATATATATATAGATTTTATATATATATATATATTTTTATATATGTAATATTATCTATCTATATATATATAAATTTATATAATAT
>NC_051392.1:13717738-13722269 GCF_015228065.2 Penaeus monodon | reverse complement strand
AGGAACACAAATTTATTCGACATAATTTATTGTAGCTGATTTTTTTTCCATACCTCTCTCTCCTCGTTTATCAAAATAAGTTTTACTGTTTCCGTTAATCAAGGAAATACGTAAGAAAGGTAATATTGCCTTCGGCATCATTCCTTTTCTGGCTAGTTGAAAATGCTCATGAAAATCTAAAATTAAAAATTAAATGCTACATGTTTAATTGAGCGGCAACACGAATGAAAATCTTGAGAAATGTGATTAACAGGTAGATACAACACCGACTGCCCGAGCGTATAGTGGGCGTATAACCTTATTATCTCATGTGTTTGGCAGTGAAGAGTAGACCGTGAATAGCGGGATGCAGCTGGTTTGAACCGTTGTAGAACAGGTAAGAATAAGAACAGTAATGTGGTCGATAATTGTATGTGGTTAAGATGATTTTCACTTTACATATCATCATCATCATCATCATCATCATCATCACATCATCTCTCTCTCTCTCTCTCTCTCTCTCTCTCTCTCTCTCTCTCTCTCTCTCTCTCTCTCTCTCTCTCTCTCTCTCTCTCTCTCTCTTTCTCGCTCTCTTCTCCTCCCCCTTTACTCTTTCTCGCTCTCTTTCCCCCCCCCCTTTCTCTCTCTCTCTCTCTCTCTCTCTCTCTCTCTCTCTCTCTCTCTCTCTCTCTACTCTCTCTCTCTCTCTCCTTCCCCCTACTCTTCTCGCTCTCTCCCCCCCCCCTGTTCTCTCTCTCTCTCTCTCTCTCTCTCTCTCTCTCTCTCTCTCTCTTCATCTCTTTTTATCTCTCTCTTCATGTAATTCGTACTTTCTCACCGCATAACAGCAACGGTTACCGTCGTTCGCAACACAACTCTCCCCTCGATGCATCAAGGCAATTTCCACAAGGTTAATTACTACGAATGCTCCGCCGACCGTTTCGAGTAACATTAGTAATGGATAGTTATGTTCGTGCTGCCGTTGCCTGCATGCTCACTCCCTCCATCATCGCCTAATTAATGGGAGATGCAGCTAGAGACCGAGAACATGGATGGGATTAATTATGTGCAGTAGTTCAAGCTCATTACGGAGACTCGCATCGGGCGCAGGTGCTTTGCAGTCGGTGCCAAGGTCAAAGGGAGAGGCAGTATGGGTGTGTGTGTGTGTGTGTGTGTGTGTGTGTCTGTGTGTGTGTGTGTGTGTGTGTGTGTGTGTGTGTGTGTGTGTGTGTGTGTGTGTGTGTGTGTGTGTGTGTGTGTGTGTGTGTGTGTGTGTGTGTGTGTGTGTGTGTGTGTGTGTGTGTGTGTGTGTGTGTGTGTGCATGAATATATATACATATATAAACATATACATGTACATACAAACTCTCGTTCTCTTGCAAATGTATTTTTTTTTTTTTTTTACAAAATACCTACCAATGTGTGTGTACTTTCAACTCACGTACCTCTCTGAAGAACGCTGCATGCCCCAGGGTTACACACTCCCCAACTTGGACAGCACTGGCACCATCGCAGAAAGTTACACATTATTCCACAGCTTCATTCATCTGCAGCGGCGCTACATCTTGCATTATTTCCCTCTGGGCAAGACTGCAGTTCACTAGTGGGTTGCATTTCCATAGCTACATTTACTAGTATTTGTCAAATGGAATAGTCTACTTTACGACGTTCGCTCTTGGCTTTAACTTTAGTATATTTAACAGCATTTTGTGTTATGAAAACAGTCCATAGGGGCTGGTACTTCAGGTCTAGTAAACGGTATACAAAATCAATTGAAAAATACTGATATCTGACGTCCACTGGCCACATGCGACAGAAAGCATTTTACGCTTCTAAGAAAAGGGTTCTTTCCGAAAATTACTGTAATCCAAACAAATAAAAGTGAATATTACAGGCCAGGTGAAAAATCAACGAGATCTCAAGAAAATCGCACCAGGAACATTACTGATATTCTCCCAATCAAAATATAGCATGTATTAAACACATCATGTAGCATGCAATATATCTCAAAAATGTAAGGTGAGCCTCCGAAGGTTCAGGCAAGTAAACTAAGCCACGAGCAGTAAGAATTAACTTATGCAAATAGAGACGTGTCTAAACAAATAATCGCGTAGTCTCATTTCATTATCAGCATTATTACCATTGCTTTCGTCATTGCATTAATGATAATGATAATAATAATAATATTAATAATAATAATAATAATAATAATAATAATGATAATAATAATAATAATAATAATAAAAATAATGATAATAATAATAAATAATAATAATAATAATAATAATAATAATAATAATAATAATGATAATGATAATAATGATAATAATGATAATAATAATATTTTTATTATTACTGCTTATCATTATTATTACTACATCAACATCACCATCGCCATTACCATCATCACCATCGCCATCATCATCATCATCATCACTATCATTATCATTTTCATCATCATCAGTATTATTGTTGCTGTTGTAATATTGCTGTCATTGTTATCACTAATAATCAATAAATGTGATAATGATTACAAATGAAAACATAACAAGAAGTAATAGTAGTAGTAGTAGTAGAGGTAGAATAAAAAAGGTCATTAAAACGCTGACAATAAGGAAATGATATTAGTAACCCTAAACAAATAATGAATCTGCTATTATTTCTAACTTCAGTCGCTTTACTAGTATTGACATTATCATGACATTAGTATGAATAATAATAATGATATTATTGTCACTGCCTATGATGTTTATATTTCTCATTTTTCCTTTTGTGATAATAACAGTGATGGTAATAATGTTAACTATGATAACAATTATTATGATAATGGAATATTACGATCGTAATAATGAAGATTATTAATGAAAATGGAAATTTAGGCCTATGTTAATAATGATAATAATGACGATGGAAATGATGACGATGATGTGACGATGACGATGACGATGATGATGACAATGACAGTGACAATGACAGTGACAATGACAATGACAATAGCAATGCCAATGACCATGACGAATGCGACGATGACGAATGCGTTGACGATAACGATGACGATGACGATGGCGAATGGCAGTGATGATGAGAAAGATAGAAATAGCAATAGCGATGTATTGAATACGAAAAAGAAGACGGACGACAGAGAAAAAGGGACTAGTAAATAATCGTGTTTATACTTTACGGTGTAGACGAGAGTGAGATGTCTGCGTCTCCTAAATAACACGAAGGATTTTGGGGAGGAAGGGTTGAGGCTGTCACAGTGAGTGGTAAATTTCTTTGCCAATTCTTAATAGTAAAATTAATTTTTTTTGATAATCCGATGCGATGAAGATTGCATCGTGTATTGCATGCATTATCTATGCCTTGAAAGTCAGTCTGCGTACGTATAATAACTGAGAGTCGTTTTCTTCTCTGACACAAAGAGGGTGTTTATACTGAAAGATATTGATCAGATTCTGCCGACTTTCATAATGTCCACGTGTTTATAAAATGTCTTCTTAAGTCAGACATGTGCTGACTGTCAGCTACAGCACAAAATGGCGATTCTTGACAGCCTTATGGAGATCAATGGTGCCAGGTACGGTGAGCACTTCCAAGGGCTTTTCCTGTACATGAATATGGAAAAGTGTCACAAAAGCCTCTACCTCCCAGTATATCTCAGAAACCTCGTCATTGTCAATATGCAATAATGTTTATATATATATATATATATATATATATATATATATATATATATATATATATATATATATATATATATATATATATATATATATATATATATATGACATATAAACACACCACACACAATCCTGGCGATAACGACACGCCTTCGTTACCGTTGACGACGCACGTGACGTCACGAATGACATCATCTGCTCGTCTGTCTTCTGCGTTACAACCATTGAGTAAACAGTTATATTTTCCGACAAATGGCTTTGTTATAATAGACAATATCAATAATGAATCATTTGAACTGTTGGCGAGTAGGTGCAATTTAACCTTTCATAATCGTTCTGGGGGTCAGTGAAATATTTGCAAACCATCAAACATAGTTTAGTCATTTTGATACACAGTGGATTATCAAGTTCATATTTGTGATATATTTTACGATGAATTGGTTAGATTTCTTTTTTTTTTATAATTTCTGTCAGACGATTTTCATGTTCTCTTGTCCTGTTTTCATTTATTGTTTAAATTTCTCTGTACATTAAATCAACAATGTCATCCATAATTTTGTGGCAATCTGGAAATACAGTACGTGTATTTGTGGGCATAATTCAAGATTAAGTGCACGTTTTGTTCTGTGTATATGATATATAACTTATTCAAATAATTTCTGAACGAATTCACAAAAATACTAATGCTTTTGGTAGTTTCAGGATTTTAACATGCTCTGAAACTTGATTTTTTTTTTTTTTTTTTTTTTGGCGAGCATTATATCCTCCTGTGAAGTTTAACATATTATTTTTTTTTTTACAATCCCCGGAGTTTCAATACATGTTTCATCTGCAATACACGTTGGCACAATACAATAATAGACTCAGGAAGT
>NC_051392.1:13685238-13687738 GCF_015228065.2 Penaeus monodon | reverse complement strand
AGGAGCCACTGCAAAGACCTCTACCTTATGACGTCACCTCACAGTTCCCCTTAATCCTTCCCTCACAGCCGCGTCTACGCCCAGGGAGGAGGGTTTATCTCGGTTAATTGCTTTCCAAGTCCCGCCAGACAAACTTTGATCATTTTTCCACGTCTTCCCGCTGCAGAATATGAAAATTTGAAAATCTGCAGTAAAGAGTAAAGGTATGATTTTTTGAAGATGAGATGATCATTGTGCTTAGGAGAGAGAGAGACAAAGGGAAAAATATGATTTGAAATCTGCAGTAAGATTAAGGATGATTTGTTGACACATACGATGATCATTGTGCTTAGGAGAGAGAGAGACAAAGGGAAAAATATGTTAGCGTTTTTCTGAAGTATCGTGTAACTTTAGGGAATGATCTTGGATACATGTACACACTCACAGATGTATTCATATTGTATTATATGTTTGTGAGACAACTCTCAACCACCACACATAACAAACACAACAAAAACAAAACAACAACAACAAACAAACACATTGATAACTATATATTTATACATCTATATTTACATGTCAAAATCACTGTATCTATATATCAATATGAAAACCTTCTACCCCTCTTTCTCTCTCACTCTTTCACTCACTCACTATTTATTAGTATTTGCATATAAAAAAAAAAAAAAAAAAAAAAAAAAAATATATATATATATATATATATATATATATATATATATAGATAGATAGATAATAGTATGTAGTATGTAGATAGATGTATAGATAATAGCGATATATATGTATGTATGTATGCATGTATGTATACATACATACATTATATATATATATATATATATATATATATATGTATTTATATTTATATATATATATATATATATATATATATATATATATATATATATATATATCTTGTGTGTGTGTGTGGGGTGTGTGTGTGTGTGTGTGTGTGTGTGTGTGTGTGTGTGTGTGTGTGTGTGTGTGTGTGTGTGTGTGTGTGTGTGTGTGTGTGTGTGTGTGTGTGTGTGTGTGTGTGTTTGTGTGTGTATGTATGTATGTATGTATGCATACATGTATATACGTAAATGACAAAACACTTTTCCGTGTTGATACTAAGGTGTAAAACAAAAATAAGAAGAAATTTTAAAAACAGGAAAAAAAGGTCTGTTGAAAAGCGAGACAACAGTTTCGAAATCCTGCTGGGTTTCCTCTCCAGGAGGATTTCCAAAGTGTCTAACTTTTCAATAAAGCTGGTTTGTGCATTATGGTTTTTTTTCTTTCTTTTTCTTTTTTTTTACCGTGTGTGTGTGTGTGTGTGTGTGTGTGTGTGTGTGTGTGTGTGTGTGTGTGTGTGTGTGTGTGTGTGTGTGTGTGTGTGTGTGTGTGTGTGTGTGTGTGTGTGTTTGCTAATCTATCTGTTATCGATTTATCTATATATATATCGATTCATATATATATATATATATATATATATATATAATATATATATATATATATATAGTAATATATATATATATATATATATATATATATATATATATATATATATATATATATATATATATATACTATAGAGAAAAAAACAAAGATCTAGAGGAGGCCGACAGCTAACAGAATTTTAAGTTAAGAAAAAAAGCATTATGATGAAGAATAAGTATGGTGAACTTTTAACAGAAATGGACTACACCCAAAAAGTATATGGAAATTTATGATGGCGAAGGAAAACTCTTGAAGGAAAGTATTAATATTTTTAAAAATGGGAAGTGAAGAAAACAAAGGTCCAGCGAGTGAGATTAGATCGGCAATTACGAAATTATAAAAGGGAAGGCTGTAGGTGTATAAAATTCTAAAAAAAAAAAAACAATAAACAAATAATATGGGAGAAGATGCAACATGAAGGATTCTTTAATTATGAAATAGAAATATACGTGGAATGAGTTTGGCCTGCTTTTACAAAGGGAAGTTCATTACCTTTGCCAGAGAAAACAAAAGCAATTGCATGTGAAGACCATCGAACCATCAGTCTAAAAACTAATCATCATGTTGAGGGTATTAAATAAACGACTGGAAGGGAATGCTAGGGATTACATAAGAAAAATACAATTTGGTTTTGAGAAGAGATGCGAAACCGGGGAAGCAATAGATGTCATGTGCATGCTTTGTGAGAGGATATTTCATGATAGAAAAGAATTTTTTGCGTTCTTTGCTGATTATAAGGAAGTATTTGACAGAGTGAATTGGATAAGATGGTAAATGCACTGAAACAGATTGGAATTGAATGACGGGACAGAAGACTGGATTTCTGAATTGTATACGAAACAAGAGGCAGTAGTAAGATTTATCGAAGAAGACATAGACATGGTTGCACATTTTTCCCCTTGTAATTCTCAATCTCTCGGAGAAGGTGATGGTAAACACGCCTGCCAATGTCAAGGAAAGCGTAAATTATTATAAGATATAAAGTTTGCAGATGACCAAGAAATGGTAGTAAAAACTGAAAAGG
>NC_051392.1:13637738-13655238 GCF_015228065.2 Penaeus monodon | reverse complement strand
TGTGTGTGTGGTGTGTTGTGGTGTGTGTGTGTGTGTTTATGTGTGTGTGTGTGATTGTGAGTGTTTGTTATTGTGTGTGTGTGTGTGGGGTGTGTGTGTTGTGTGTGTGTGTGTTTATATATAGATATATATATATATATTTATATATATATATATATAATATATATATATATATATAATCTAACATATATATAGAGATATGTATATGTTATGTGTGTATATGGGTACACACACCATAATACATATATATGAATCTATATAGATATATATATGTATATAGATATATATATATATATAATATATATAATATATATATTATATATATATTATATATATATAATTAATATATATATATATATATACTAAGTGTGTGTCGTGCTGCTGTGTGTGTTGGTGTGTGTGTGTGTGTGTGTGGTGTTGTGTGGGTGGTGTGTGTGTGTGTGTGTGTGTGTGTGTGTGTGTGTAAAAATGAAAAGAAAAAAAGTTCCAGTAGGAAAAGAATAGCAACAGAACACTAGAAATACCTGAAAGAGAGAGGAGAGGGGGGGAGGAGAGAGAGAGAGAGAGAGAGAGAGATGAGACGTGAGAGAGAGCGAGAGAGGAGGAGAGAGAGAGGACGAGAGAGACGAGAGAAGAGAGAGAGAGAGAGATGACAGCAGAGAGAGAGATTGCGAGCGAGAAAGCGAGGAGAAAGAGGAGGTAGAGGAGAGAGAGAGAGAGAGATCAACCGAGTTAGAAAGAATTGCTCATCATCCCGCTCCCTCCCTCCCTAGGACGCCCATGGATCGGTCTCTTCCTGAGAACTGCCACGTGCTTTGGTCTCCTCCCTCCTTCCGTCCCCACAATGATACATCGCCACTCATCCGCACCAAAACAGCTGCCTCTCAGCCGCGCGCCCCCTCTTCCTCGCCCCGTGCTGTCCTCTCACCCCCGTGCGAGTTCATCTGAGCTTGAATATTAAGTCTTTGTTTCGGTGAATCTCTTTGCTCGCTCGGGCCCTTTCTGGGAGCTCGCGTAAAGTGGGGGCTATATACACGCAGAGCCACAGTAGATACACTCAATCTTTATCTGCAATTTATCTGTTGTATATTTATCTATGTATCTTTTGTCTTTCTTGTATACTTATGTATAGTGGGATACATATGTGCCACAATGTGTGCACAACGCATACTATCACTAAGTAGATATCTGCATGTCTATCTTTTTTACTGCCTATCTATCTTATATAGATCTATCTGTTAGTTACCTACCCCATACTAATCAATCAGTCTATTTATCTATTGTCTATCTACATGCCTAATTACTAATACATATACACATACATAAAGCATTTACACACTCCACAAACACGGCGTACGCAGACACACACACACACACAAATCCACACACACCCTACACACACCACAAAAACACACACACACACGCCACACACAACCACCACACCCACACACAACCACCAAACACACGCACCACACACACACAACCCACACACATACACACACACGCGCAAACAAACACACACAAAACACAAAAACAAACAAACACACACACACACACACCACACACACACACACACACACACAAAACACACACACACACACAAACACACACACACACACACACAAACACACACACCACACACCACCACGCCCACAGTACAAGCCCACAATGATCGTTAAACTACGTCGACAAGACCATATATGCAAATGAGTACTTGGTAGACAACTTTCCCCCTTTCTAGATAATTCTTAGGATAATTAGGTGAGCTTAATTAGCAACAGGTGCCCTCCAGGTGTAGTTAAAGCTAATGGAAAACTACACAAAGAAAAAAAAAAACTTTAGTAGCACGTTGCTGCGTATGGAAATCAAGGTTTACGTCACACAAGAAACAAGGCAATTTTTTTTTCTGATAATTCCTTATCAGTATAACTCGTCCAAACTAATTGCAGTCTTGACTTTCAGAGCCTCGAAATTTCAACAAGGACTGGGTCTTTGGTGCAGAGGTTGTGATTTAAATTATAAACCCAACCATGGGATTGTAAGTAGGAGTCCTTTCTGTGAGCATAGTCTCTCTCACTTCCTTTTTCTTTTTTCTTCTTCTTCTTCTTCTTCTTTTCTGCTTCTTCTTCTCTTCTTATTCTTCTTCTTCTTCTTCTTATCTTCTTCTTCTTCTTCTTCTTTCTCTTCTCCCTTCTCCTCATTTTTTTTCTAATTTTTTATGTTTGATTGTTATTATTTTCACACTGCTATTTCAGTTCAGCTTATTTCCTCTGTTTTTCTAGTAGTCTATTTGTTCTGATATTCTCATGTCATATTTTTCATTTCTTACCTTAAAGCAAAATAATTTTCATGTTCATGTTTCATGTTCACTTTTATTCATATTTTTTGTTTTGGTTTTCATTTTCATTTTCATATTCCTTTTCATTTTAATTTTTATTTTTAATTCTATTTCATTGTTTAAGTTTGCTTTTATTTTCGCTTTCAGTTTAATTATTTTTAATTTATTACTTTATTTTTCGTCCTACTTAACTTTCCTTTTCATTTTAACTTTATTTCTACTTTACGTGTACTTTTATTTCATTTCATTTAAAGCTTTACTTTAAGTCTACATGTTACGTCATTTCTAATTTTTATTGTAGGTTTCTGTCTCTTCTTCTTTTCTTTTCTTCTCCTATCTGTTTATTTTCTTTCTTTCTTCTTGTCTTCTCTTCTTTACCTCTTCCTTTCATATTTTTTATTATTAGTATTATTTATTATTATTTTCCTTCTGCCTTCTTTTTTTGTCTTCTTTCCATCATCATACTTCCACCTTTCTTTCTTTTTCTTCTTGTTCTTTCCCTTTTTCTTCTACTACTACAAATACTTTTCTTCTTTCTTGTAATAGCGTTCAAGCCGTTACGGACATTTTCACTCAAGTCCTCCAAAATTTGTAAAAGTGTGTGAAAGTAGGTCTACCTGTTCTGCGGGCTTTACAGGAAATTAACGCAACATTGTATCAATAAAAAAATAGTACCCAGGCTATCTACACTCTGTTCGGTCCCCTTTTTACTGATATATATTTTTTCTTAGCGTCTGCTTTATTTAGCTTAATTCCCACGTTACTTTATTGTTGCACTGCTTTGTATGCGAAATTCGTTGGTGCATTTTATCAAGATCCTTGCCATCTGGTATCTTTATATCACTCTCATTCTTTATAATTATTGTCTATCATATTTTTGTATTAATTTTCATTGCCATCCTCATAATTATTCCTATATGCATTGCCATCATCATCATATTCCTATTATTCCAGAGTTCATCCTCATCATATTCTCTGTAATTTTTCTTCCGTATGTGATCCTTTTTCTCAACTGCCCATGTATTTATTTTATATTACTTTATCATATCCGCAGCATATCATTATCATTATCATGATTTTTGTTACTATATTTTTATCTAAGAGACAACGTTACGGTGAACCAAGAATATATTAGTGAAGGAAAGTTTAAGTTTTAAAAAAATCAAGAATACTAAATTAAAAACATTGAAATGTTTTAGTAGAAATATATCATAAACCGCGATAATACATATTTAATAATTTCACGTGACCTAGTACAAAATGTCTAACAAGTCCAGCCATCACACTCAGTGTGTGTTTTCTCCCTAACAAAACATCACATATACGTAAAAATAACAATCCCATACCTCTGTTCTGCCCCCTCTTTTCTCAAGCGTATAAAACCGGAGTACCGGGTCCAACTGCCAGAAAGAGCCGCACTAACAAACCCATGAATGATCTCCCGGCTCTGGGATTTTGGCCCCCCTAACTGTGCGGGGATTTAGATGAGATTGCAGCTCGGATTCGATCAGAGAGGCAAGTGGATTAGGTATTGGCCTTCGGACTTTGCCCGCCAGCCAGCCAGCCAGCCTTCCCAGCCAGCAAGAGCCAGCAGCGCCTCTAAGGGTATTTTACCAAGCGTGGATATCCTCCGCACTTTGGTATTCAGACGGGAGAGAGGAGCGGGAGATCTGGATCATTTTTTTTACTTTTTCGGTTCTTCGTTTCTTGCTCTTTTCCTATTTTTTATATGTGACTTTTATAATCATAAAAATATATGTATACAGGGTGGGAGTCGGTTTGGTGTGTGTGTGGTGGTGTGTGTATGTGTGAGTATGTATACATACATATATAGATATATAGATAGATAGATAGATAGATAGATAGATAGATAGATAGATAGATAGATAGATAGATAGATATGTACATATATGTATATATATATATATATATATATATATATATATGTGTGTGTGTGTGTGTGTGTGTGTGTGTGTGTGTGTGTGTGTGTGTGTATGTGTGTGTGTGTGTGTGTGTGTATACATATACATATATATATATGCATGTGTGTGTGTTTATGCGCGTGTATGTGTATGTGTGTGTGTGTGTGTGTGTGAGTGTATATATATGTATATATTATATATATCATAAATTTTTATATATTAAAATTTATTATATATATATATATAGACTAGATAGAGATATAGATATAGATATAGATATATATAATAAATTTTTTTACAAATTTTATAAACAATTTATTTTTATAATATATATATATATAATTATATAACATAACTATATATATATTATATATGTATAATTGTGTGTGTGTGTGTGTGTGCGTTGTGTGTGGTGTGTGGTGTGTGTGTGTGTGTGTGTGTAAAGCATTAATATATATATGATAGATATTATATATATATATAATATAATTATATATATATATATAGATATATAATATATCTATAATATACATATATATATATATATAGATCTACATATACTATAATATATATATATATATATATCTATATAGATATAAAGTATAATGTATGATATAGTATATATACTCCTCATCAGCTGCCATTGCTGCAAAAAGTATCATCACACACTCACACCCGGACCTTATGGAAAAGGGCAAGAGCAGTAAGTGAAATGCGGAGTGATCTGACCTTAACTTAATTGCTTTTAGCTAATGAAGCGGGTAATCTAAACTTGCGTCGCCCAGGGTTTCCTCCTCGTGTTCGTGGTGGGTCGAGGAAGCGGTTGTAGGTGGGGTGAGGGGTTAGTGAGAGGGTTGGGTGAGGGGGAGATAGGGAGAGGCTGATGATGAGGGGATGAAATGGGTGGAACTCTGCTGTTAGACGAACTATGGGCTCAGCATTAGAGAAAAATGTTGTGTAACGTACATGTAGATGGCATCAGGGTACAAAGAAAGAAAAAAAAAAGACGAGATGTGTTTGTTTTTCTCTCTTACTTTCTCTTGTTACTCGCTAACTTTATGCAGAAAGGTATTACAGGCGGTTAGAAATTCCTAGAAAAGATTATAGTGGCATTAATGCCTCTCTGTTTGACAATGGTAGTACTAATTCAACCTAAACATGGTCGACTTAGTTACTGACTGTGTGAGACGTGAGTGAGGAGAGAGAGGTAGAGGAGATGAGAGAGCGAGAGAGAGAGAGAGAGAGAGGAGATGAGGAAGAGAGAGAGAGAGAGGAGGAGAGAGAGGAGAAGGAGAGAGAGAGAGAGACAGGTATACAGGCAGACAGGCAGAGACAGTGAGGTAGCGGGAGGGAAGGAGGAGGGAGGGAGGGAGGGAGGGAGGGAGGGTGAAAGAGAGAGAGAGAAGAGAAAGAGAGAGCAAATAATATGTGGTTCAGGAAAAGAACTTCTTATTTCATTTTCCACCTTCCAGGAAAGTAGGGCGGGACAAGATGTGGCTGGGGGTGGGGGGCGGGGATGTGAATGAAAAAAAAGAAGATAAAAAAAGAAAGAATAGAGAAAACAAAAAAGGATCAATAAACAGGAGGATGAAGATTAGTTTGTCGTCGTATGTAAGAATGGAAACTGAAGAATATTGAGATATAAGATAGAAAGAAAATAAATATAAACTACAAGATACTGAACAGGAAGGACAGAGAGAAAGAGAGGAGGAGAAGACACAACAGAGAAAAGGAAGTAAAGTTGATGTAGCAAGGAAAAAGGTTCAAGAATGGCAAGGAAGACTTTTCCTTCTCCACCTTCTGAAGGGGAAGAGACAAAAATACCAAAAGATGTTTAAAAGTAGAAGAACAACAAAGGAAGAGAAATATTAATACATACTGCAGAGTCTTTAATAATGGTAAAATGAAAAGAGACTCATAATAATAAGTAAACCGAAAACAGAGAAAAAAAATAAAAAGGCAATAAGTAAACAGATCAAAGTAAAAAAAAATAGATCTACCAACAAACTAAAGAAAAAACTCGTCACAGGTTGGGTCAGAAAGGAATCTTATAGAACGGAAAGCGAAGGAGGACAGGCCATCAGAATGAAGGGGGAGAAAAGGGTGGAGGCAAGAAGGAGAGGGAGGAGGAGGAGGATGGATAGGGAGGAAAAGGGGAGTGGCTTCCCCCCCCAACCCCGTGAAAATAAGAGTTCGAAGGTGAATGACGCGAGATAAAAGCGAAGAGAAAAGAAGAAGCAGAAAAATCCCTGGAAGTGAGACGATGGCCGGATGTAAAGCAAAGGAGAGAGTCAAGTGAAAGGAGAGAAGTATTGAAAAGAAAAAGAATAAGAAATGAATGTGCAGGAGAGAAAAAAGGATGAAAAGAAAAGGTCTAACCTTTGAAACAGCTGATTTCAAAGGAGATTGATTTCTCTCGGGTGAAGAACGGCGTTATAAGAATTGAGGTCGTAGCCTTCAAGGGACAGAGGAAATATAAGATAAAAGGTGATGGGGTGTGTAGGGTAGGGGAAAAAAATGGAGAAGTATCACAAGGAAGGTTGATGAAGATATAGAGATAAGGGGGGGGAAAACCAATAGTAAAAAATTAAAAGATAACAGTGGTTATGATAATGATAATAATGGTATTAATAACAATAACGATAATAAAAAATTATAGAGAAGACGAACAACAACAACAAATAATAAATTAAGCATTAAATGAAAAAAGACAACAAAGATGTTAATGATTATATGTATGTGGTCATCAGTTAATGATAACGCAAAATGAACAAAAAAACTCGGACAAAGACTTATGGAAATCCAAAAAAGATGAGGAAAAAGAGGAGATTATAAGAGCCAGAAGAGAGGGGGGGGGCTCAACGCGAACACTTTCTCCCGAGTAATGGCTGCGGTGAAGGTCATTGCGAATAGTCAGAACCTTACACGAGAGAGAGAGAAGGGGGGGACGAAGAGAGAGAGAGAAGAGGGAGGAGAGAGAGATAGAGCGAGAGAGAGAGAGGAGAGAGAGAGACAAAGAGAGAGAAGGGGGAGAGTGAGAGAGGAGAGAGAGGGGGAGGGAGGAGACGGAGTGAGAGAGAGAGGGGGGAGAGAGAGAACCGCACTTTCGATGAGGAAAGTGTAATGGCCGGGGTCTGTGAGGGATTGGACGGGGGGGTAGAAGAGAGGGAGAGGCAGGGGGTGGTAAAAAAGGGGAAAGAGGATGGTAGAAGAGGAGAGGAGGAAGAAGAGAGAGGGTGAGATAGAGTAGAAACAGGGGGGGGGCAGAAGAGGAGAGAGGAGTTGGAAGGAAAGAGGGGAGAAGGAAGGACGACGAAGGGTCAGGAGGAAGAAGAATGAGGAAGGAGGAGGATGAGGGAAGGGAAAAGAGGAGAAGAGGAGGAGACGACAGGGGGGAAGGACCTGCAGTTCTGACTAGGCTTAAAGAGAAGGAGGAAGAAGAAGAACGAGGATTTGAGGAGGAAGAGGACTGACCTAAAACAAAGAAGAAAAAAACAGGAAAATAAAAAGAAGAAGCATATACAGAGGAAGCTGATACAAAGAAAGGATATAAGAAGAAGAAGAAGAAGACGAAAGAAGATGGAAGAGGAGAAGAGGAAAACCTTTACAGCCATGCATTTTGAATCCTTTACCGTGGTTTGTGTGTTTGTGGTGTGAGTGTGTGTGTGTGTGTGTGTGTGTGTTTGTGTGTGTGTGTGTGTGTGTGTGTGTGTGTGTGTGTTTTTGTGTGTATTACATATATATATATATATATATATATATTATATATATATATATATAGATATATATATATATTATACATACATATAATATTCATATATATTATTTAGATATATATATATAATATATATATATATATATATATTATTGTTTTTTTTTACGCTGGCTTCTTGTGAGCGGTGAAGTCCAGTTAGCAGAAGTCTGGCCGAGGTCTCCCTACGACCCCTGATGAATTTAAATGGGATATTACGCCCGTCGACACAGCCGCGGGTGTGATCTGATAAATTAACATAGGCCAGTTGTGTTCTACTTCCGGGCACGTGATAGCTAGTTGGCGTCAGTGTTTGTAGAGTTGGCTCGGTTAAACTAAGGGTTAGTGAAAAACTGTCAAAGTCAAGTTCACAATTCCAGTTTGATCAGTTTAGGTTGTATAATGGTAATAACGATTGTATCCTCGGGGGAAGGACCTTTTTTATGTCTATTTTAATTTACTCGTTTAACTTTGTTTTTTTTTTTTAGTGGCGCAATACAAAGGCAATTTCTTTGCAAAGGATGTGTTCCTTGAAAGGTTTAGCATCGTGATATAGGACTCGCTGGGAGGATGGAAGATGGATGATATATCTTGGTTTTGTGAAACTTTATGATAAGGATTTTTGAAGTTGTGAATTTGGGATTAGATGTGAGTTGAAATTTAATTCGTTCCGAAGATTTTCATTGCTATGTGAATACGCAAAGAGAATCTTTTCATTCTTAAATACTTAGAAACTTAATAAAAAGAAAGGAGATACGGCAATACAAATAAGAAAAATATGAAATAAGTGGAATTAAGAAACATTAACAAAGGAAGGGAATGATGAATCAGATGAAAATATAAGACTAAGAAAAGGAATATAAAGAAATATTTAAAATATGTTGTTTTAAAGAATTAGTTAAAGAAGAATTTACACAGATTGGGAAAATGAATAAGTCAAGAAAAGCATACCCCCCCCCCCACCCACCCCACTCACACACCCACTCAAAAGAAAAAAAAAAAGGCATCAAGGGAGAAAAAGTCTCAAGTAAGATTTAAAAAAAAAAAAATCAAACAATAGAAGACAAGAAAATCTTCAAACCTAGAATAACAAGAAAATAAAGGACACATTATCACTACGTAAATACTATATTCTAGAAGAAAAGATATCAAGAAAGAAAAGGAGGACGAAAGATTAGTTTGTCGTCGTATGTAAGGAATGGAGAGGAAGAATAGTGAGATATAAGATAGAAAGAACGTAAAGTATAAACTTACAATAAGAAATAAGAGAGCCAAAGAAATACAGAACATTCCAGAAAACCTACGAAAAATAAAAAGAGAAAGGAAAAATAAGGTACCTTTAGAAAAGAAAACAAACTTAGACAGAACTAAAGAAAAAATATATTTATATATATAATACGAAGAAATTTAGACCAACTATGCAGGCAGGGAAACAAAATCAATATCAAACAGTCTTGGAACAGAACCTAAGTCATCAATCAGGGATGGAAATGAAGTAACGATCTCAAACACCACCTGAGAGAGTCGAATTTCGAGGAACATGGCCTCTCGGGGACACCGGAGTCAATAAGTAACTACTTTGCAAGTCGGAAATGTATCAGGGTACATTGTACAAGACATTAGGGTTGGTGTGCGAAGTTTAGAGTGGGGATTTTTTGAAAAGAGAAAAGAGAAAAGAGAGAGGAAGAGAAAGAGAGAGAATGAAAGAGAGAGAGAGGGGGGAAGAGGAAGAGAGAGCGGGGAAAGAATGAATCTGTTCAGATGTCTTAGAATAAATTGGCTCCATTCTATGGGAGATAGTGTATGAATCATGATGTTTAAATGGTAATTAGGGTCGTTGTGGGGATTAAGAGTGGGGATTTTTTGAAAAAAAAAAGAGAAAGGGAGAAAGAGCTTTCGTTTGTTCTAGGGTTTCATAGCTGTTTCTTTTGCTCTTTTATTAAGGCAGTACATATATAGATCATGAATGTTGTAAATCAGACGGATTGGGCGGGCGTTAGCAGGATGGAAGGCATGGAAAGAGTCAGAGAAAAAGAGGGTTAAAGAGAGAGAAAAAGGAAAGATGCAGAAGTATTCACCTTTGTCAGCTAAATCCCTTTCGTAGGGTATGTTATACATAAACACACGCACACACACACACAAGCACGCACACACACACCCACACACAACACACACACACACACACACACACACACACACACAAACACACACACACACACACACAAAACACACACCACCCACACCAAACATAATATATATATATATTTTTAATATATATATATTATATATATATTATAATTATATATGAAAAATGAATGATATATATGTATTTTTTTAAAAATTTATATACATATCATACATCATATTCAAAAATACATCATATATCCCTTGATATATATATATTATTATATATTTAATATATATAAAATTTTAATAATATTTTATTATGTATTATATATATAAAACATACTATATGTATGTATGTATCATATACACACACGCACCCCCACACACACGCACGCACACGCACACACCCACACACCCCCAAAACAACACACACACACACAAACACCACACCACACCCACACACACACCCAAAACACACCACACACCACCACACAATTTTATATTATTAATTATAAATAATATATATTATAATATATATTTATATATAAAAAGAATAATATTATGTATATTTTATAAATTTATATACATTACAACTACATTTTCAAAAATACTACTATTACATATATTATTAAAATAATATTATATATATTTATATTATATATATATTTAATTTAAATAATTTTAAAAAAATTATATATATATATGTATATATATTATATATAACTATATTTTATATAATTTATTTTTATAATATAATATATTATATTTTGTATGTTTATTATATAATCTATATATATATATAATAATATATTATATATTATATATATATTTTATATATATATATAATATTTTTATTATATTTGTATATAATATATATATATATACTTTTAATTTTATATATTATATATTATTATATAATTTGTGTGGTTTTTTGTGTGTGTGTGTGTTTTGTGTGTGTGTGTGCAATATAAATATATTTTTGTGGGGGTGCTTCACGTGCATGTGATGTAAGCGATGGTGTGGTAGCCTAATATGTTAAGTGCTTGCACCCCTTCTCGCTTGCAGCTTCCACCCCTGGCTAGCCCAGTGCAAAAAAGGGAGAGCTTCTGCATAATCCCCTGCCAGGTCCAGCCTCTCCTCTTAAGCTTCGCTGCCCCCTCGTGGCCACCCATTAACGGGGTCCCTTTGGGGTCCGGGCAAAATCTGTGGGGATCTCGGAGCGCAGGAGGCCCCAGGGTACGGAGTTAGGGCCCCACCGGCGTGTGCACGCTCTGGTTTCGTACCAACTCCTCCCCCTACCACCCGGGGAAAGGGGGCCTCGGGGGAGGTGGGCCTTTCCTCCTCCCCCCAGAAACCCCTGGAAACGTCTTTTTTAAAGGAAATCTGGGGGAGGGGTGTTGCCCCTCCCCCCAGAAAGTAAGCGGGCTGTGGGTCCCGCTGGAGGGAAAATGTCGGGTGCAGGTTTGGAGCGAGAGTTATCGTCCCCCTGCCCCCCCCGCGGGCCCACCCACCATAAGTTGTGGGAAAACCCCTGGGAAAACCCCCAGGTGGATAGGCGGTCCCACAGCCTGCCGACCCCCTTTATTGGGGCTGTGTTGGGGGGAGCGCAGAGGGGGCGTGCACCCGGAGTCCCCCGAGGCTTACCTCAGGCGTGCTTTCCGGGTAGGCCTTGGAACATCCGGTCCTTGCGGCAGATGAGCGGTTACCTCTGCTACCGGGAATTAAAGCGACTGGAGTTGATGCTCCCCTCTCGGGTGAGAAGACCTGTACGGCACGATCATGTGGGGGGTTACACCTACTACTGGTGGGGCCCCGATGGTCACCACCTCCAGGGGTAGCCATACCATCTCAGTCGATTTCGCCTCGGTAGTCGGGTGACACCGTTATGACGTACATGGCTTTTGAGACGGAAGCATGTTTTTGGCTTCATTCTCTTTTGCTGAAAAACGCTCCTACCGTGTACTAAAACCGTGTGAAAGAGGCGTTAAAACCCAAAACTCGCATTTTGGGGCAGACTTCCCCCCCGGCAGACACGCATTTTTCGGGCGACTTCAATGCGTATCCGGCTGTACCGACTGGCTACAATGTCTGGGGCCCCCATGGCTCGGGAGCTGATCCCAGCACGAAAATACCCCCTTCTCCGGACTTTGCTGGGGTCCCAGAAAATGAGGATCTCTGGCTCCTGGTACCAGCCTCCAACTCGCATCCTGGACTTGTACAGCGATAGGGGTCAGTGGCCAAAGGAGATCGCCCACACCCTTTTGTGACCAGCGATGGGACCCTCCGAACTGCAGGGTTTACCGAGTGCTGGTTCTGTGGCACCGCCATGGGCTGCTTGTGGCTACCCGCGGCCCACTTCAAACTCCCCGCCCTTTCCCAGTGCCACCCAAAGGTGTTTCATTTGGACAGACTAAGGAGGAGAGTGTCCCGGGGGTTTTCCCAGGGCGTCTCTGACCGATTCTCAGAAACCCAACCGACGACCCCTTGCTCTGTGGATCCTTCAAGCCGTACCTCGAAGCAGCTCAGGAGTCCATTGGCGTAGCCCAAGGACAAGCAGAAAAACCTCTCCCCCGGGACATTGAGGCCACAAACGTGTCGCAAGGGTCCCAATGGGGTCAGTCTTGCTCGTTCCATTGGGGCGTAGGGCTCGGACCGCTGGAAGGGGCGGAAAGTTCACAGGATCTTGCTAGGAGGGCAAGGGCCTTTCTTGTAAGACCTTCGCCGCCCACCAGCCCTGAAAACTGAACCCCGCCCTCCCCACAATGCGCAGTCCTCAGCGGAGGACGGTCTCTAAACATGTTGGGTTTTGAAAAGTTGGGGGGTGATATTTTCATTGTCCCGTGGATCCCCCAACGTTACTTTGGTGCAAACGGGTCAGGGGTGTCCGACCCACCCATCAGCGAGGAAACCCCCTACCCCTAAGAGTTAGCTGGCGGGTTTCCAATTTAAGATGGGAAAGCTGCAGGCATATGGGATTCCTGCTGAAATTCTAAAAGGGTGGGGGGGAAAATATGGGCTCGGGGGCCCATAAGTCCGCTGCCATTTTGGGGTCGGGGACCATTCCCCCCGCCTGCTGAGGGCGTGGTCATCCCTCTCTGGAGGGGAAAAGGGGTGTGGGGCTGTAGCAACTACCGTGGCATTACACTGCTCACATACCAGGCAAGGTTTTTCGCTCACATTCTTCTGAAACGGATCCGCCCCCCCCACGGGCACCGAACCGGAGCGTCTGGATTTACTCCTGGGATCCACAAAAAACCGTATCCTAGCGCTTCGATAATTTTGAAAAAGCCCTCTGAGTTTGGGCGTGGGTTGCTTGCACCCACTCGCCTCAGAAGGCGTTTTAACTCGGGGCATCGGGAAACGCTATGGGGTTCCTGAGGCTCGGGGAATTCCCACACGATTTTGGCCCATAGCAGCCCCTATCTGGTACTAAAGTGCTGTAAAGTGTGGTGGGGTATGTCGAAATTTTTCCCCGTTAATTCAGGGGTGGGCAAGGCTGTGTCCTTGCACCCCACTTTTTAACACTGTATGGCTGGATAATGGGCAAGCTACTGCCAAGTCAGTGCGGAGCAAAACCCAGGGAATTTAAGGGCCGGACCTTTACTTTGCCGACGATGTTTCCCCTCCTATCTGAGTCCTTGGGTCACTTGTGGGGGGCTCTTGATGCTTTAGCAATGGGCGAAGCCCCTAGGGTTAGATCTCCCGGACCCAAAACCAAAAATTCAGGACTTGGGGGGCCCGTTGGGGAACCCTTCAGTCGATCCATCTGCGGGGGAGTTGAAGTCACAGAAAGTTTTACAACCTTTGGGAGCTTTCCATACCTGGGGTTTTCAACCAGGGAATCATAGACGGTTGGGCTGGCAACAGACCATGAAACCCATCAAAAAACGTTTTGGGGATTCGGTACCTATGGGGAAGGGCCAAGCTGCGTGTCTTTAAACCTTATATTCCAGTTTTTTCTCTATGGAAGCAACCTGACCTATCCGTGCCTTGGAGTCCCGCCTTGATGCCTTTTGTAAAAAGTCCTTCGCCGGATCATGGGGGAAGTGGCCCACGTGTCCACCGGCGGTTACACCCTAGACTGGGATGGACCTGTTCTTGCAAACCGGGATCGCCAACTCAGCTAATGGGCCCCCTAGCTCGCCTCCCCATGGCGACCCTGCCCACAGGGTTTTCTCTCTGCGAGACAACCCGGGTTTGGGGAGACCTTGGACGTCCTGGGAGGATCATGGCTTTTTTGGGAGCTCGACGAGACCCGTCGTGAGGGAAATAGAGTGGGCCTTTTCCCGCCTGGAGACTCGCCTCAGGATCCTCGTGCTGGAAACGAAGGGGGGATGGGCCCCGCCCCCCTCGGCGTTAGCCCCTTGTGATGATGATTGATATATATATATTTATAATATTTTGTTGTGTGTGTGTGTGTGTGTGTGTGGTGTGTGTGTGTTTTGTGTGTGTGTGTGTATGTTAATTATATTATATATATATATATATATTTATAAAATATTTATATATATGTATATCATCTATATATGTTTATATAATTATATATATATTTCATTTAAAGTTATCTTTGGGCGGGGGGAGGTGGGTTTGAGCCGGGCTCAAGACTGTCACGCGGCAATCTTATTCGAGGGTTCAAGTCACCGGCGGCGCGTTGTTCCCTTGGGGCAAGGAACTTCACCTCGATTACCTGCCTAGCCACTGGGTGGGCAAGCCAGCCCAAGTCAGTGCCGGTCCCAGAACCGGGTAAATAGAGATGGTGACTCGATAAAAAACACCGGGCGGAAGGCAACGGCAAACCACCGCTCTAAATTGCCAAGAAAATCATGGAAAATCCATGATCGCCAACGTTCTTGTAGGACAGGGCACTTGCAAAAAAAACAATTGCATAAGACACACAGATGATGTACAAGATATACCCACTGGAGACTGTGCACAGAGTTAGTGCTGCAATTTTTCTTTTAAACAGAATTTCCATAAAACCCTTCCCGCTTTCTTCCCTTTTGGAAAAGATCCGCTCAGAGACATCCATGAATAATGATAATAAACTGCAGTGACGTGCGAGCTGGGAGAAATCTTGCTGTCAATCTTGGGATTTGAATGTCAGCTTCAGGATCTAATCCACAATTATGTGATTTGTGGCGAAATAAATCCCCCTGATTAGAGTGATGGCAGGGAGGATCACCAAGGTTCTTCTCTTTATTTTTTCTCTCGGGGTCAAGGTCGTGTTGTGGGATTTCCGCCGAAGTAGAAAAGGGGCTCTGAATGTTTGCTTAATTGTCTTGGAATTTCCGTTACTGTAGCTTGCTGAACTAGAATTTTTTGTTAGACTATTGTGAATGTTTGTGTGTGTGTGTTAATGTGTTTGTATTTTATGATTATCTACGTGAGTGGTTACTTGTGTGTGTATTTTTGTGTGTGTGGGTTTTAAAAAAAATTTTATATTTTATATTATTATATATTATATATAAAATATATATATAAAATATAAAAATTATAATATATTAAAAATTTTAAAAATATATATATAATTATAAATATAAATATTTTATATATAAATTTTTAAAATTTTTATAATTATTAATATATATATATTATATATATTTATATATTTTATATTACTTTATATTATTTTATATTATATTATATATATTATATATATTTATATTATTATTATAATAATATATTTATTATGTATATATTATATATATATATATATATTATATATATATTATATATATATATATATATATATATATATATATATATCTATATATATAATATAATATATATATATATAACACACACACACACAAACATACACACACAAGTAACCACTCACGTAGATAATCATAAAATACAAACACATTAACACACACACACAAACATTCACAATAGTCTAACAAAAAATTCTAGTTCAGCAAGCTACAGTAACGGAAATTCCAAGACAATTAAGCAAACATTCAGAGCCCCTTTTCTACTTCGGCGGAAATCCCACAACACGACCTTGACCCCGAGAGAAAAAATAAAGAGAAGAACCTTGGTGATCCTCCCTGCCATCACTCTAATCAGGGGGATTTATTTCGCCACAAATCACATAATTGTGGATTAGATCCTGAAGCTGACATTCAAATCCCAAGATTGACAGCAAGATTTCTCCCAGCTCGCACGTCACTGCAGTTTATTATCATTATTCATGGATGTCTCTGAGCGGATCTTTTCCAAAAGGGAAGAAAGCGGGAAGGGTTTTATGGAAATTCTGTTTAAAAGAAAAATTGCAGCACTAACTCTGTGCACAGTCTCCAGTGGGTATATCTTGTACATCATCTGTGTGTCTTATGCAATTGTTTTTTTTGCAAGTGCCCTGTCCTACAAGAACGTTGGCGATCATGGATTTTCCATGATTTTCTTGGCAATTTAGAGCGGTGGTTTGCCGTTGCCTTCCGCCCGGTGTTTTTATCGAGTCACCATCTCTATTTACCCGGTTCTGGGACCGGCACTGACTTGGGCTGGCTTGCCCACCCAGTGGCTAGGCAGGTAATCGAGGTGAAGTTCCTTGCCCAAGGGAACAACGCGCCGGCCGGTGACTTGAATCCTCGAACTCAGATTGCCGTCGTGACAGTCTTGAGTCCGATGCTCTAACCACTCGTCCACCGCGGCCTATATAGATATACATATATATGTATATATATATATAATTATATAAACATATATAGATAGATATACATATATATATATATATATATATATATATATATATATATATATATATATATATACATACACACACACACACACACACACACACACACACACACACACACACACACACACACACACACATATATATATATATATATCATCATCATCATCATCAAGGGGCTAACGCCGACGGGGGCGCATGGCCGCATCCACCCTTCGCTTCCAGCCACGAGGATCCCTCGAGGCGAGTCTCCAGGCAGGCACACGGCCCATCTCTAGTTCCTCACGACAGGTCTCGTCGAGCTGCCCAAGCCATGATCTCCTAGGACGTCCCACAGGTCTCCTCCACCCAGGGTTGTCTCGCAGAGAGACAACCTGGTGGGCAGGGTCGTCCATAGGGAGGCGAGCTAGGTGGCCATATAGCCTGAGTTGGCGATCCCGGATTATGCAAGTAACAGGTCCCATGCCAGTCTCACGGTGTAACCGCCGGTTGGACACGTGGTCCTGCCAACTGTACCCCATGATCCGGCGAAGGGACTTGTTACAAAAGGCATCAAGGCGAGACTCCAAGGCACTGGATAGCGTCCAGGTTTCGCTTCCATAGAGCAAAACTGGAAGTATCAAGGCCTTGAAGACACGCAGCTTGGTCCTTCTGCATAGGTA
>NC_051392.1:13629818-13632638 GCF_015228065.2 Penaeus monodon | reverse complement strand
GAAAGTTTTGAAAAGGCCAAAACCCCCCCCCCCTTCTTTGGGTTTTTTAAAAAAGTTTTCGGGGAATTCCCGTAAAACCAGTTTCTCAATTTTCTCGATTAGCAAAAGTTTTTGGAAGCCCTTTAATGAAAATTAGAAAAACGGCCCTTTTAAAACCCCCCAAAGAAGCGCTGCGCCACTCCCTTTCATCAGTCTTAAAAATTAAGGAGGGAGGTGTTTGTCGTCTCCATTTACTTTCAAAAGGCAGTCGCCCTCATCGTTTACCTTCTAATCAAAAAAAGGTTTTCCATGGGGTTCCCACGAGCTTTGGCTGAAACGGATCGCCCCCTTCGAAAACGACACCCCAAAAAAACTAAATCGACACCCCATGCTCCCCAAAACCGAACTTCTTGCTTTCCCACTAAAGCCCCCCCCCCCTTTCCCCTAGGCAAATAACATTCCTGAGCCTTTAACCCCCTAAGGAAAATGTGTTGATACTATCCGTCAACACGAAATATCTAAAACACACGCCACTAGCCTTACTCCACGCAAATTTGTTATAAGTCCCCTCAGTTATGGTCGGAATGGACTTCACGCACAATAGCCAATATACACTAAAAGTTGCATGTCGACCCAAAAGGCGTCGATGTCGCATGTCAAAAAAAACTCTGAAAATAGCAAAAACCGCTGCTCGCGCATCTCTGGTAAATTTTCCTAGATTTGTAAAATTTCTAAAATGTTCATTTCACAGAAAACGTTTTCAAAGTGGAAAAAAAGTTTTGTAGTTTTTGATCTGTCCAAAAAAGCTTTTCGCCACCCCCCAAAAAGACCGACTCTGCTGGGGAAGAATTTCACTTAGAATATTCAAAATAGGTCAAACATTATAAACAGAAAAAACAAATGAAAAGTTTTAGTGTTGCACTTTTACTAAAAAGCACCTCGTATCCCGATGATCGCAATAAGCGTTTTCCTACAAAGGTCAAAAAAGTTTTTTTCCGGGGAAAATTTGCCAAAACATCGAAAAATCCCCGGGGAATTACCCGTTTCCGTCAGTTAGGGGCATATATTTTATAATATATATAAAATATATAATAAATATATATATATATAAAAGAAAATAATAAATAAAAAACAAACCACACACACACACACAAACACACACACCACACCAACACACAACCACACACACACACACACACACACAATATATTAGATATATATAAAATAAAAATAAAAATAAAAAAAAAAAAAACACACACACACACACACACACACACACACACACACACACCACACACCAAATATATAAATTTTAGATATAAATATATAAAAAATAAATTGTCCACCATCCCCATCCCTCCATTCATCCCCCCAACCAAACATATACAGTATTACACACACATGATTTTTATAAAATAATATAATTTTAATATATTTATATATATAATATAATATAATATATAAAATTATATATATATTATATATTATTTAAAATTATATATATATATATATATTATATATATAATATATTATATATATATATGCACAGAACCCCACGCACCAAAACACAACACACACACACACACACACACACCACACACAACAACCCACCAACCCCACAACACACACCACACACACACACACAAAAAAACACACACACACCACACACACACACACACACCCCACACGCCACGGCACGACACATCGTATTTGCCGGATATAAGATGAAACATTTATAAGATGCCTCTATTTTACAAGAACATGTAGTAAAAAAAATAGTTGTTTCACTACATTTTTTCAGTGATAATTAAAGGATTTTCTAGGGGAAATGTATGCTTCGTAGCGCAATGGTTTTTACTCCCCTTTACAAATGGCTGAATGGCGGATGAAAAAATTTAACATTTCTTTAATTTCTAGAAAAAATTTTTTCCATTTAGAATAAAAAAAAGATTCCTAAAGGTAAAAAGTCGTTACTAATATGACATATATATAAAGGTGTGGTTAGGTAAGATGTGGAAGGAGGTAAGTGAAATGGGGTAAACTTCCCTCATAACTACCGGCGTATCGTAAGCAATTTCGGAAGTTTTGTGTAAACATAATTGGGCTTGCTTTCAATACTTATTATTAGTAACACAATCTACTGTGCTAATTAAGGTTGCTTTAGATGTTTTTATTATTAGCAATAATTTTGTGCCTATACACACACACACACACACAGATATATAAACACACACACACACACACATACAAACACACACACACACACACACACCACACACACACACACACCACACACACACACACACCCCACACACCACACACACACACTCACACACACACAAAACACACACAACACCCCACACACGCAACACACACATATATATTTAAACACACGCACGCGCACACACACCACACACACACACACCACACACCACACACACACAACAACACACACACACACACACACACGCACGCACACATGTGTGTATATATATGGAGACACACACACAACACAACACACAAAAGACTGGGTAAAATCAGTCTTTACTCCCATACCTAAAAAAGGTGACGCACTCCAATGCAACAATAATAGGACAATTTGCCTTAATAAGTCACAGCAGCAAAATTTTGTTGAAAATTATTGCTGAAAGAATGAAGTTGAAGTTAAGAGAGGAAATTGCAGACGACAAGCGGGTTTTCGCCCTGGAAAAGGTACCAGAAACCAGATTCAAAATTTAAAATTGATCATAAGAAAAACAGAGAACATCAAAAAACCTATACCTGTGTTTCATCGATTATGTGAAAGCTTTTGATACTGTTGACACGTATCCTCTGGATAAC
>NC_051392.1:13622318-13627318 GCF_015228065.2 Penaeus monodon | reverse complement strand
CTCCTCAGTCCCCCACCCCCATCTTCGCTCGCCATTATCTCATTTCTCTCCATCCATCTTCAGTCCCCATCCCCCCCTCTCCCCCTTTCCCGCAGTCCACTCCTCTCTCCCTCCTCCTCAATCTCAACTCGTTTCCCCTCATCTTCTTTTCCCACTCCCTCCTCCTCATTTTCCCATTCCCCCCACTTCGCTTCATCTTCTTTCCCTCCCTTCCCCCTTCTTCCGTAATCCCACTCCCCTCTCCCTCATATTCGCTTCCCCTTTCCCCTTATCTTCACCCCCCTCCCCTCCCCCTCTTCCGCAATCCCGCCCTCTCCCCCACCCCCGATCTCAACTCCCTTCCCCCTCATCTTCACTCGCTCCCCCCCTCTCCTTTCCCGCAGTCTCACTCCCCTCCCCCTCCTCCTCAATCTCAACCCCCTTCCCCCTCATCTTCATTTCCCACTCCCTCCCCCTCATCTTCACCCCCCCTTCCCTTCATCTTCCTTCCTCCCTCCCCCGTCTTCCGCAATCCACTCCCCTCCCCCTCATCTTTACCCCCCCCCCATCTCTTCAACCACCCCAAACACTCGAATCCTTATAAAAGCCCTTTGTTATACACCACAATATCTGGATATGACAATGCAATTTGCAATTTCTTAGACGTGACATGCGGGCACCAGGAGCGCTCGGGGAATCCTCTTCTTCCAAACGAAAAGATAAAGAAAAAAAAGATCGGAATAACCACACAGACGCGGATAAATGGCGTGTGAAGCATAATTCGTTTATTAATAACCCGTGAATCATTTGAAACAAAAGCCTTGTAACGTTTAGATTCAAAGTAACTGTACGGCTGAAAGCATAGACGCACTATTGGGACTGGCATTTGACTAAAGGGTGAAAATTAGAGGCCAAAGGGGAAGCTTGCAAAAGGAGGGAAGGAGGCAGGGAGACGATGCGAAAGAATATATAATATATATATAATAATATATATATATCTATATATATAATATATATATATATATAATAATAATAAATATATATATATATATATAATATTTTATAATATAATATATATATATATAAAAAAACAAAAATATATATATTTATTTTTTTATTTTATATATTATATTATATATATAATTTTAAAAAAAAAAACAAACAAACACACACACACAAATATATGATTTTATTGTTTTTTTTATTAAATAAAAAAAAAAAATAAAAAAAAAAAACAAAACAAAAAAAAAAACAAACACACAAAAAAAAAAAAATATAGTATATATATATTATATAATATATATAATATATATTTTATTATTTTTTTATATTGGGTTTATTTTTTTTTTTTTTTTTTTTATTATAAAATATTTTTTTTGGGGTTTTTTTTATGTGATAGAAATAAAATAAAAAGATAACCCAAAAGGAAGAGATAGATAATAGATATAAAAGATAGACAGGAAGGGAAAAATAGATAAACATAGGAAAAAGATAACCCGAGATAAAAAATAAGACCAAAAAATGAAATATTAAAATTTAAAGCAAAAATGAAATATATTAAAACCCCAAAGGTAAATTCCCTTAAGAAATTCCCTTATTTAAAACAACTTTCCCAGTTTATATACTAATACCAAAACAATATTTCCAGGAATTTCCAAGGAATTCCAACAAATACTTTAAACTTACGAAGAAAGCTACAGAAGAAAATTGAAGTTGGAAAAAAATGAAATTTTCAAACCTGTTTTTTCTCCCATGTTGTTCAAACCCTTTTGTGTACAAAGAAAAAAATAGTATAGTAAAAAAATAGCAGTAGTAGTTAAAAGTGTAGAAATAACATTTAAAAAACTTTGATATCATAACAATCTCCCCTACTCCCCCTATACTCATAATCTACTACTACTATATATATATTATATAATATATATAATATATAATTATAATAAAATATATATAAACAAATAATAAATATAAAATGATAAAAAAACGTGTAAATATACAAAATAAGTAAAAATACAAAATTATGGATTATAATATAAATAATATATTATAATAAAAATAAAGTATTTTATTGAAATAATATAATATTGTAAAAATAATATTATACAATTATTGGTTTCATTAATTATTTATACTCAAAATATAAGAAATGGTAGTATATGTAATAAAATGATAATAAATAATAAAACAATAATAATAAAAATAATAATAAATGATGATAAAGATAATAAACAATAAAATAATAATAATATAATAATAATAATATAATAATTATAATAAAAATAATAAAATAATATAATAATAATAATAAAATATAATTAAAAATTTTTAATTTTAATAATTTTTAATATAATTATGGATAAAAATAATAATTAAAATAAAGATAATAAAAATAATATATAAAAATATAATAATAATAATAAAATAATAAAAATAATAATAATAAGAATAATAATAATAATGATAATAATATAATAATAATAATGATAAAAATAATAGTAATAATAATAATAATAATAACAAATAAAAAATAATAATAACAATAATAATAATAATGAAATAATGATAATAATAATAATAAAAATAACAATAAAATAATATGATAATAATAATAATGATAATGATAATAATAATGATAAAATGATGACATGATAATAAAAACAACAACAACAACAACAAAAACAACAACAACAACAACAACAACAACAAAAACAACAACAACAACGACAAACGAAAACAACAAACAACAACAACAGCAACAATAAAAACAAAATAATGATAATCATAATGACAATTATCCTAATTATCATCATTACTACTTCAACAATTACCAATTCATTCATCCTGCTTTTCGTTTTTTTTTCTATCATACGAAAACGTGGATATCGATAATATGATTATTTACATACTTTCTAGTCGTTTTTATAACCTAATCATGAGTGTTACAATGGTGTTCGTGCAGCTGGGGGCCACGAGGATATCCAAGCGACGGATCTGAATGCTGATTTTTGATCGGAAATTGATTAGGCAAGGCATCCGTGGTGGTCTCTCACTACAACAACAAAACGAACCGTCTAATTAAAATCCCTATTTTTATTAAAACCGCAGTTGTTTCCTATATGCATCTATTTTTTAAATAGGCAAGATGAGGAAGCTTTTAATTGGCTCTGAAAAGATATAGGTATGGAAAGAATAAGATGAACAATTTTTCTGATTTTTGTACACTTGTAGTTGACTCAGAAATAGTGAGCAAAAATGAATAGTTTTATAAAAATTGAGTAAAGGGGATAAATTTGCGAGGTGCACCAGAATTTGGGGAAAAGACGAAGATTGACAGTGGAGCTAAGGAGGGAGGTACTTAAGAGGCAGAAAATAGAAAATACTTATGGAACATGGAGGGAAAAGAACTGGAGGCAAGGAAGGTCGTTATTGGGATCATATACTGTGAAAAAGCATAAGGAGAAACCGGTCTGTATTATGGTGTGGCTCTGCCGACTGTGTTGTATTACTGCGAAACGAGGAGTATAAATGTTGCAGGAGAGGCATCTGGATCTATTGGAGAAGTTTGATGGATATGTAAAGGGCTGAATGAAAGGGCCACAGACCAGAACGAGCATGTTTGCGGTCGTTTGAGTATATGGGTTATTGTGAGGGGGGCGAGATGGGTTCGAGGGGAAGGTGAAAAAGTCCACAGAACATAACAGAGGGTTTTTAGTTGATTTGGGGTGTGAAACGTTAAAGGAAGAGAAAATGGAAAAGAGATCATGTGCTCTGATGCATAGCCATGCATGAA
This sequence comes from Penaeus monodon, assembly GCF_015228065.2. Classification (NCBI taxonomy): domain Eukaryota; kingdom Metazoa; phylum Arthropoda; class Malacostraca; order Decapoda; family Penaeidae; genus Penaeus; species Penaeus monodon. The sequence continues at coordinate 13,623,549 of NC_051392.1, read as the reverse complement.
GAGGCTCACCAAGAGCAGTTTTATATGGATGAGATGAGAGGAGGCTTAGTATGTCCGGCGGTTAAAAGGAAATGGAGATATGTCTGTCATGCTTTCCTACTTTTCCATTGCTTCGAAAGGGGGAGGCTTATAAGAGCAAGTGAAAAGAAACCTCAACTTTCGGGCCTTAAACGGCTGAGAACATTATGCAATTGAGCGCTTAATCTGGTGAGCAGAGAAAACTTCATCGTGGTCCCCCATCCCTAGTCGGTGGCATTGAAAAAGGAGCAAACCCTTTCATTTGGTTCAAAATTTCGCACGAGCCTTGGGCGTAATATTGCCACCTGCTCTTCTCATGGACGTAATATTATGCTATCCGCCGTTAAGGGTTACGTGCTAAGAGTGAATATTGAAGATATAAAGACTTTGATGGAGAGGAACCTTTTTGACCTGGCCTCCGTCGTGTAAGGGGGTATGTCGACTTGTATGTATGTGTGAAACAGTATTTCATGATAACAATGATATGTTATCAGAATTTCTATTCTTTGGCCGGGAGTGCTGCTTTTTAGTATCATCATCATCATTCTTTTTACAAAAATCATACTAAAATAATTTCTAGTGCTTATATATACTCTCAATAATTGTTTCATTGTTTTATTACACGTTACTTCATCATTATTTTTATTCATAATTTTTATAAAGGCAATTAATTACATTTTTTATAGCTACTATCATGGCTGTGCATAATATTAGTGCTGAAGTTATCATCATTAAACCCTCATCACCATCATTACCTCATTATTGCTACTGTCTGTATTCCAGTCTTTTTTCTTAAAATATCAGTATCATTCATATAATTGGTGTTTCTGCATAAAAAGAATAAATTAACCATTTGAAGAAAGAAGAAGAAGAAGAAAAAGAAGAAAAGAAAAGAAAGCTGGTGTGAAAATATTTTTGTTATGAGGCTTTTAACGCTGAAATCTTTGGCAGCTTACGTTCGGCATTCCAAAAAGTTTTCTGTAAGTAGTCGCGGTGTTCCTGCCCGGAAGCAAACAAGGGGCGTTTAGTAGAGTTTCAATATTTCTTCGATTCAACGTTTTAATTATAATGTCTCTCTGCAAAGTTTGGGTGTTAGAGAAAGTTAGGCGGACCTGATTTAATTGGACCATCCCCCCAATGCCCCAAAGGGGGAACATTGAGTATTTTGCCTGCATTGTTAACTTTCTTAACATAGGTTAAGCATTAGGGTTTT
>NC_051392.1:13604903-13612403 GCF_015228065.2 Penaeus monodon | reverse complement strand
ACACACAAACTAAAGGAAAAAAAATTCGTCACAGGTGGGTCAGAAAGGATCTTATAGAACGGAAAGCGAAGAGAGGACAGGCCGTCAGAAGGAAGGGGGAGAAAGGGATGGAGGGAAGAAGGAAGAGGGAGCAAGGGAGGAGGAAGGATAGGGAGGAAAGGGGAGTGGCCCCCCCCCCCCGTGAAAATAAGAGTTCGAAGTTAATGACGCGAGATAAAAGCGAAGAGAAAAGAAGAAGCAGAAAAATCCCTGGAAGTGAGACGATGGCCGGATGTAAAGCAAAGGGAGAGATCAAGAAAGGAGAGAAGTATGAAAGAAAAAGAATAAGAAATGGATGTGCAGGAGAGAAAAAAGGAGGAAAAGAAAAGTCTAACCTTTGAAACAGCTGATTTCAAAGGAGATTTGATTTCTCTCCGGGTGAAGAACGGCGTTATAAGAAATTGAGTCGTAGCCTTCACAGGGACAGAGGAAATATAAGATAAAGGTGATGGGGTGTAGGGGAAAAATGGAGAATTATCACAAAGGAAGGTTGATGAAGATATAGAGATAAGAAACCAAATAAGTAAATAAATTAAAAGATAACGGTGGTTATGATAATGATAATAATGGTAGTAATAACAATAACGATAATTAAAAAGATAAGAAGACGAACAACAAAAACAATAATAGCATTAATGAAAAAGACAACAAAGATGTATTAATAATATGATGATGGTGATCAGTAATGATAACAACGCAAAATGAACAAAAAAATCGGACGACCTAAGGAAATCCAAAAAAGATGAGTAAAAGAGGAGATAGAAGAGCCAGAAGAGAGGGGGGGGGGGCTCAAGCGAACACTTTCTCCCGGTAATGGCTGCGGTTGAAGGTCATTTCGAATATTCAGAACCTTACACGAGAGAGAGAGAAGGGGGGGGAGAGAGAGAGAGAGAGGGAGAGAGAGAGAGAGAGAGAGAGAGAGAGAGAGAGAGAGAGAGAGAGAGAAAGAGGGGGGAGGGGGGAGAGGAAGCGAAAGAGGGAGAGGTAGAGGGAAGACAAAGAGAGAGAAGGGGGAGAGTGAGAGAGGAGAGAGAGGGGGAGGGAGGAGACGGAGTGAGAGAGAGAGGGGGGAGAGAGAGAACCGCACTCGATGAGGAAAGTGTAATGGCCCGGGTCTGTGAGGGATTGGAGGGGGGGGTAGAAGAGAGGGGAGGAGGGGGTAAAAAAGGGGGAAAGAGGAGGTAGAAGAGGAGAGGGTAGGAAGAAGAAGAGAGGGTGAGTAGAAGGTAGAACAGGGGGGGGGAAGAAGAGGAGAGAGGAGTTGGAAGAAGAGGGGAGGAAGGAGGAAGACGAAGGGTAGGAGGAAGAAGAATATGAGGAAGGAGGAAGAAGAGGGAAAGGAAGGAAGGGGGGGAAGGACCTGCAGTTCTGACCTAGGGCTTAAAGAGAAGGAGGAAGAAGAAGAAGAGGAGGAGGAGGAAGAGGAAGAAGAAAACAAAGAAGAAAGAAAACAGGAAAATAAAAAAGAAGAAGCATATACAGAGGAAGCTGATAAAAGAAAGATATAAAAGAAGAAGAAGAAGACGAAAGAAGAGGAAGAGGAGAAGAGAAAACCTTTACAGCCATGCATTTATGAATCCTTTACCGTGGTTTGTGTGTTTGTGTGTGTGTGTGTGTGGTGTGTGTGTGTGTGTGTGGTGTGTGTGTGTGTGTGTGTGTGTGTGTGTGTTTATATATTATATATTATATTATATATATATATATATATATATATTATATATATATATTATATATATATATATATATACTATATACTATATATATATATATATATATATATATAATATATTAATATATAATATATTATATTATATATATATATATATAATATATATATATATATATATATATTGTTTCTTTTTTACGCTGGCTTCTTGTGAAGCGTAAGTCCAGTTAGAAGAAGTCTGGCGAGTTCTCCCTAAGACCCTGATGAATTTAAATGGGATATTACGCCCGTCAGACACAGCCGCGGGTGTGATCTTGAATACATTAACATAGGCCAGTTGTGTTTCTACTTCCGGCACGTTTAGCTAGTTGGCTGTCAGTGTAGAGTTGCTCGGTAAACTAACGGGTTTAGTGAAACTGTCAAAGTCAAGTTCACAATTCCAGTTTGATCAGTTTAGGCTGTATAATGGTAATAAGATTGTATCCTCGTGGGAAGGACCTTTTTTATGTATATTTTATTTACTCGTTGTAACTTCTTTTTTTTTAGTGGCGCAATACAAAGGCAATTTCTTCTTGCAAGGATGTGTTCCTTGAAAAGGTTTATGCATGTGATATATGACTCGCTGGAGGATGGAAGATGGATGATATATCTTGGTTTCTGTGAAACTTTATGATAAGGATTTTTTGAAGTTGTGAATTTTGGATTAGATGTGAGTGAAATTTAATTCGTTGAGATTTTCATTGCTAATGTAATAAAGCAAAGAGAATTCCTTCATTCTTAGAATACTTAGAAACTTTAATAAAAAAGAAAGGGAGATACGCAATACAAATAAGAAAAAATATGAAATAAGTGGAATTAAGAAACATTAACAAAGGAAGGGAATGATGAATCAGTATGAAAATATAAGACTAAGAAAAGGAATATAAAGAAATATTTAAAATATGTTGTTTTAAAGAATTAGTTAAAGAAGAATTTACACAGATTGGAAAATGAATAAGTCAAGAAAAGCATTACCCCCCCCCACCCACCCCACCCACACACACACTCAAAAAGAAAAAAAAAATGGGCATTCAAGGGAAAAGACTCAAGATTTAAAAAAAAAAAATCAAACAATAGAAAGACAAGAAATCTTCAAACCTAAGAATAACAATAAATAAAGACACATTATCTAACTTAAATAATATATTCTAGAAAGAAAGATATCAAGAAAGAAAAGGAGGACGAAGATTAGTTTGTCGTCGTATGTAAGAATGGAGACTGAAGAATATTGAGATATAAGATAGAAAGAAAGTAAATATAAACTACAATAAGAAATAAGAGAGCCAAAGAAATACAGAACATTCAGAAACCCTACGAATAAATAAAAAGAGAAAGGAAAAATAAGTTACCTTAGAAAAAGAAACAAACTTAGACAGACTAAAGAAAAATATATATATATATAATACGAAAGAAATTTAGACCAACTATGCAAGGCAGGAAACAAATCAATATCACACAGCCTTGGAACAGAACTAAGTCATCAATCAGGGATGGAAATGAAGTAACGATCCCTTCAAACACCACCTGAGAGAGTCGAAGTTCGAGGAACATGGGCCTCTCGGGGACACCGGAGTCACTAAGTAAATACATTTGCATCGGGAATGTCTTCAGGGTACATTGTACAGCCATTAGGGTTTGTGTGCGAAGTTAGAGTGGGGATTTTTTGAAAAGAGAAAAGAGAAAAGAGAGAGGAGAGAAAGAGAGAGGAATGAAAGAGAGAGAAGGGGGGGGAAGGGGAAAGGAGGGGGGAAAGAATGAATCTGTTTGTCTTAGAATTAAATTTTTCCCCATTCGGGAAGAACGGTAGAATCTTTTGATGTAAAAGGGAAATTTTAGGGTTTGTGTGATGTAAGATGGGGATTTTTTGAAAAAAAGAGAAAGGGAGAAAGGTTTTCTTTTGTCTGGTTTTCTAGCTTTTCTTTTTTTTTTTTAGCAGATACATATATAGATCAAATGAATGTTGTATAGTCATGACGGGATTGTGCGGGGCGTTAAGATGAGGCAGGTAAAGAGTCGAGAAAAAAGGGTTTAAAAAGGGGAGAGAAAAAAAGAAAGAGCAGAAGTTATTTCCCCTTTGTCAGTAACCCCTTTTCGTATGTATGATACAATACCACACCCCCAAACACACACACACGCACCACACCAACACACACACACACACCACACACACACACACAACACAAAACACCCCAAAACCCCACACACACACACACACACACACACACCAACAATATAATATATATTATATATTATATATTAATATATTATATATATATATAAGTAAATGAATAATATTATGTATATTTTATAAATTTATATAATTAATACATACATATTCAAAAATACTACAAATTACATATTTTAATATATAATATAATATATATATAAAATATATATATAAAAATATATAATATTATGTATATTTTAATATATATATATATACATACATTATGTATTTTGTATACATATACACACAGCACAACAACACACACCACGCAACAACACACACCCAACACACACACACACACAACCAAAACACACACACACACACCACACAACACACAACAACACACACACACACACACACACATTATATATTTTATATATATATATATATATTATATATATATATATATATATATATGTAAAGAATAGTATATTTTTATTTTTATATAAATTTATAACATAACATACAACATTTTAAAAAAATACATACATATATACTTTATAATATATATAAAATTATATATATTTTATATATAATATAAAAATTATAATATATATATATATACATATATTATAAAAATATAATATAATTATATATAACATATATATATATATAATGTATGTTATATTATTATATATAACATACATTAATATATATTATATATATATATATATATTATATATATATAATATGGTGTGTGTGTTGTTGTGGGGTTTTGTGTGTGTGTGTGCATATATATATATTTTAATATTATTAATATTATATATTATATATATATATTTTTATATGTGTTGTGTGGGGTGTGTGGTGTGTGTTTTTGTGTGTGTGTGTGTTTGTTGTGTGAGTGTGTGTGTGTGTGTGTGGGGGGTTAGTGTAATATTTAAATATTATATAATATATTATATATATTCTAAAATATGTATATCTATCTATATATGTTTATTAATTAAATTTATACTTATTATATATTACATAATATGTATATTATATGGCCCCGGTGGACGAGGGTTAGAGATGGACTCAAGATGTCACGACGGCAATTGAGTTCGAGGTTTAAAGGGCACCGGCCGGCGCGGGTTCCCGGGGCAAGGAATTCACCTCGTTACCTGCCTAGCCACGGGGTGGGCAAGCCAGCCCAATCAGTGCCGGTCCCAGAACCGGGTAAATGGATGGTGATCGATAAAAACCCCGGGGGGAAGGAAACGGCAAAACCACCGCTCAAAATTGCCAAAAAAAATAGGGAAAAAATCCTGATCCCCAAACGTTTTGTAGGACAGGGCACTTGCAAAAAAAAAATTGCATAAACACAAGATGATGTAAAGATATCCCCCACTGGAGACTGTGCACAGAGTTAGTGCTCCCAATTTTTCTTTTAAACAAATTCCATAAAACCCTTCCCGCTTTTCCCTTTTGGAAAAAGATCCGCTCAGAGAACCCATGAATAATGAAAATTTAAACTGCGGGAAAGTGCGAGCGGGAGAAATCGGGCTGTCAATTTGGATTTTGAATGTCAGCTTAGGATTAACCACTTTTTAGTGATTTGTGGCGAAATAAACCCCCCTGATTAGGTGGGGCAGGAGGACCCCAAGGTTTTTCTTTTTTTTTTCGGGGGGTAAAGGGTCGGTTGGGGATTTCCGCCGAAGTAAAAAAGGGGGGCTCGGAATTTTTTGCTTAATTGTTGGGAATTTCCGTTACTGTAGTTTGTGAACTAGAATTTTTTGTTAGACTTTGTGAAAGTTTGTTTTGTGGTGTTTAAAGGTTTTTTTTTTAGAATCTACGTGAGGGGGTTTCTTGTGTGTGTTTTGTGTGTGGTGTGTGTTTAATATATTAATTTTAAAATATTTAATATAAAATAAAAAATAAATAGTATATATATATATTTATATATATATATATATTATATATATATATATTTATATATACTATATATAAATATATATTATATTATATATATAATAATATTATAATATATATTATATGTTGTATTGTATATATTTATATATTATATAAAATAATATTAATTATATTAATATATATATCTATATATATATATTATTATATGTTATATAGTTTGTAGTTGTATGTATATACGACTATATATATATATATTATATATATTATTATTTATATTATATAATATATAAATTTTTAATATATAAATATGTCTGTGATATTACATACATACTACATTATATTATATATATTATTATTATATTTATATTATAATATATATAATATATTATTATTATATATAAAATATATAAAAATATTATATAATAATATATAAAATTTATATATAAAATATTTAAAATTACAATATGTATGTATTAAGTACTAAAGACATATTTTTTATATTATATATATTAATAATATATATATATTATATATAATTATATATATATTATATATATATATATATATTTTATATTGAAAAAAAGCCATACATAGTGGGGCTGAGCACAAAAGGGCCCCCCCTTCGGGAGAGCCCAAGCGCCCACAACGCCCCAGCCTCGCCTTTCCGCGGCCATGCATCTCCGTCCTCCTCCTCCTCCTCCCCACTCTCTCTCTCCCGGATGTTTGTGGCGGAAGTTGGTCGACTCGGAGCCGGCGAGGGAGGTCATAATCTAGCAGAGTAACGACCTCCGTTGACCTCAGACGCACTGTAGTGGCCTATTTATATTGGCAGTTGGAGAGTGTAATTGGGACGCCAGCTCGTATCGCAAAGTTCTCGGGTGCGGGGGGGATTGTGGGGGTGGGAGATGACGGGAGGGGGAGAAGGGTTGAATAATGGGTGAAGAGAGAGAATTAACTTCACTCTCTATTTATCTATCTATCTATCTCTCACTACTCTCTCTCCCTCTCACTCCTCTAGCTCCCTCTCACTCCTCTCTCTCCCTCTCACTCCTCTCTCTCCCTCCCTCTGTTTCTCCTCCTCTCTCTCTATTATCTATTATTATCTATCTATCTATCTATCTACTATCTATATTCCTCTCTCCCCCCACTCTTCTCTCTCCTTTTCTCTCTTCCTCTCTCTCTCTCTCTCCTCCCTTTTCTCTCTTTCTCTTCTCTCCTTCTCTCTCTCTTTTCTCTCTCTTCCTCTCCCCTCTTTATTTTTCTCTTCTTCTATTCCCTCCAGCCTCCGGAAAACAGCGATTTTTTTTTTAACAGAAACTTTAATATCACACTGATCTTGTCATTAGCTGCGTTTTGTTAGTGGTGTGATTATTGTAATTTATGTAATTCTGAATCAAACATCATTATGTAAGTTAAATTCCCTCTCATTTCTCTCTTATCTATTATCTGTCATTGTCTATATATCTATCTATCTATCTATCTCACTCTCCAGTTTATCTTTAGCAAATGCTATTCGTGTCACATTTACAGTAATCAGTTGCATTTTGTTTGTGATGTGTGTATTGCAGTCTGTGTGACTCTGAATCGAACATCATTATTGTAAGTGTTATGTCCACATAACATGTGTTGTGTGTGTGTGTGTCCTCGTGTGTTGTTGTCGATTTCACACTTTCAA
>NC_051392.1:13592403-13594903 GCF_015228065.2 Penaeus monodon | reverse complement strand
ATATAGGGATGTAAAAAGGGTATAAATATATGGATAAACAAAATTCTTATTCGAGTATAAATGTATACAAAGATGTAAAAATTAAATAAATGTATGAATCGATAAATTATAGTATTTATTTGAATATTCATATATACAAAGATGTAAAAATGAAATAAATATATGAATAGAAAAATAATAGTTTGTATATATTCGAGCATACAGATTTACGAAGCTGTAAAAAGGAACAGATGAATTAATAAGATTTAGTAAATATACAAACTGTAAACTTATGTACGGCTACATACATCAATAACTGCATATGAAAATACAAGCACGTATACAACTTCGAATATATGATAAATACAAGTAATTACTTACGTGGGACATTATATCTTCATATGAACACATGTGCAAATATACATAAGCAAGACAGACGCTAATGCTTACACTAAATTAGAAACGCATATACACAGTCAGGCAAGAGGAATGAACATCCGAATAGCTGCAGACATATACCTAGCCTGTTAATGAAGTTTGAATAATGCATGGCAGAAACTCATCAATGTTCAGCGTGGGGCATTGCGTGTCCAATTAATAATCAGGTCCTGCTCCTAACTTTCTCTAAACACGCCCAAACTTTGCAGAGAGACATTATAACTTAAAACGTTGAATCGAAGAAATACTTGAAACTCTACTAAACGCCCCTTGTCTTGCTTCCAGTCAGGAACACGCGACTACTTACAGAAAACGTTTGGAATGCCGAACGTAAGCTGCCAAAGATTTCAGCGTTAAAAGCCTCATAACAGAAATATTTTCACACCAGCTTTTCTTTTCTTTTCTTCTTCTTCTTCTTCTTCTTCTTCTTCTTCAAATGGTTATATTTATTCTATTATGCAGAAACACCAATTATATGAATGATACTGATAGTTTAAGAAAAAAGACTGGAATACAGACAGTAGCAATAATGAGGGTAATGATGGTGATGATGGTAATGATATAACTTCAGCACTAATATTATGCACAGCAGTGATAGTAGCTATGAAAAATGTAATTAATTGCCTTTATACAAATTATGAATAAAAATAATGATGAAGTAACGTGTAATAAAACAATGAAACAATTATTGAGAGTATATATAAGCACTAGAAATTATTTTAGTACTGATTATTGTGAAAAGAATGATGATGATGATACTAAAAAGCAGCACTCCCCGGCCTAAGAATAGAAATTCTGATAACATATCATTGTTATCATGAAATACTGATTCTACACATACATACAAGTCGACCATATCCCCTTACACGACGGACGGCCAGGTCAAAAGGTTCCTCTGCCATCAAAGTCTTTATATCTTCATATATCAATCTTAGCACGTAACCCTTAAACGGCGGATAGCATAATATTACGTCCATGAGAAGAGCAGGTGGCATAATATTACGCCCAAGGCTCGTGCGAAATTTTGAACCAGTGAAAGGGTCGCCTCCTTTTTCAATGCCCACCGACTAGGGATGGGTGGACCACGATGAAGTTTGCTCTGCTCACCCAGATTAAGCGCTCATATTGCATAATGTTCTTCAGCCGTAAGGCCCGAAAGTTGAGGTTTCTTTACACTTGCTCTTATAAGCCTCCCCCCTTACGAAGCAATGGAAAAAGTAGGAAAGCATGACAGACATATCTCCATATACAGACGATATATATACACACGATGTCTTTCCTTCTAACCGCTCGGACATACTAAGCCTCCTCTCATCTCATCCATATAAACTGCTCTTGGTGAGCCTCTTGCATGCATGGCTACTGCATCAGAGCACATGATCCTCTTTACCATTTTCTCTTCCTTTAACGTTTTCACACCCCAAATCAACTAAAAACCCTCTGTTATGTTCTGTGGACTTTTTCACTTTCCCCTCGAACCCATCTCGCCACCCTCACATAACCCATATACTCAAACGACCGCAACATGCTCTGTTCTGGTCTGTGGACCTTTTCATTCAGCCCTTACATATCCATCAAACTTCTCCAATAGATCCAGATGCCTCTCCTGCAACATTTATACTCCTCGTTTCTGCAGTAATACAACACAGTCGGCAGAGCCACACCATAATACAGACCCCGGTTTCTCCTTATGCATTTTCACAGTATATGATGCCAATAACGACCTTCCTTGCCTCCAGTTCTCTTCCTCCATGTTCCATAAGTATTTTCTATTTTCTGCCTCTTATAGTACCTCCCTCCTTAGCTCCACTGTCAATCTTCGTCTCTTCCCAATTCTGGTGCACCTCGCAAATTTATCACATTTACTCAATTTTTATGAACTATTCACTTTTGCTCACTATTTCTGAGTCAACTACAAGTGCTACGAAATCAGCAAAATTGTTCATCTTATTCTTTCCATACCTATATCTATTCAGAGCCAATTAAAAGCTTCCTCATCTTGCCTATTTACAAAAATAGATGCATCATAGGAAACAACTGCGGTTTTAATAAAAATAGGGATTTTAATTAGACGGTTCGTTTT
>NC_051392.1:13587403-13589903 GCF_015228065.2 Penaeus monodon | reverse complement strand
TCAATAGTGCGTCTATGCTTTCAGCCGTACAGTTACGTTTGAATCTAAACGTTACAAGGCTTTTGTTTCAAATGATTCACGGGTTATTAATAATCGAATTATGCTTCACACGCCATTTATCCGCGTCTGTGTGTGTATTCCGATCTTTTTTACTTTATCTTTTCGTTTTGGAAGAAGAGGATTCCCAGAGCGCTCCTGGTGCCTGCATGTCACGATCTAAGAAATTGCAAATTGCATTGTCATATCCAGATATTGGTGGTGTATAACAAAGGGCTTTTATAAGGATTCGAGTGTGGTGTGGTTGAAGAGATGGGGGGGGGGGTAAAGATGAGGGGGAGGGGAGTGGGATTGCGGAAGACGGGGGAGGGGAGGGGAAGGAAGATGAAGGGAAGGGGGGGGTGAAGATGAGGGGGAGGGAGTGGGAAATGAAGATGAGGGGGAAGGGGGTTGAGATTGAGGAGGAGGGGGAGGGGAGTGAGACTGCGGGAAAGGGAAGAGGGGGAGCGAGTGAAGATGAGGGGGAAGGGAGTTGAGATCGGGGAGGTGGGGGAGAGGGGCGGGATTGCGGAAGAGGGGGAGGGGAGGGGAGTGAAGATAAGGGGGAAAGGGGAAGCGAATATGAGGGAGAGGGGAGTGGGATTACGGAAGAAGGGGGAAGGGAGGGGAAAGAAGATGAAGCGGAAGTGGGGGGAATGAAGATGAGGAGGAGGGAGTGGGAAATGAAGATGAGGGGGAAACGAGTTGAGATTGAGGAGGAGGGAGAGAGGAGTGGGACTGCGGGAAAGGGGGAGAGGGGGGGATGGGGACTGAAGATGAGATGGAGAGAAATGAGATAATGGCGAAGCGAAGATGGGGATGGGGGACTGAGGAGGAGGCGAGTAGGGGAAGGAGAGAAACGGAGAAAAGTGCATTGGTTGGCAAATTTCCAAAAATACATATCACGAGTCTTCAGTTACTATTTATCATTCTTTCGTTGGATCTAAGGATTGCATGCAAAAATAGAGCACACAGCCAAACAAATAAAACCTTACAAATGCAGACATACAACAAGGGAAACGGTCAAATAAAAAGAGGCAACAGATACAGACACACACAGGAACGTGGCAGACAGAGAGAGACCAAGAAAGAGGGGAGTGGTAAATAACGAAAGAGAAAGGAGAAACAGCAGCGCCCGAATCCACGGTATATGTAAAGTCTTTATAAATATAGAAGGGAAAGGAGGATATTTCAAACATTATTTGATTTACCATTTGTTTCTTTCTCCCCCCCCCACCATCTCTTTCTCCCTCTCTCTCTCTCTCTATCTATCTATCTATCTATCTATTTATCTATCTATCTATCTATCTATATATCTATCTATCTGTCTGTCTATCTATCTATCTATTTATCTATCTATCTATCTATCTATCATATCTCTCCCTCTCCTGCTCTCACTTTCTCGTCCCTCTCTCTCTCTCTCTCTCTCTCTCTCTCTCTCTCTCTCTCTCTCTCTCTCTCTCTCTCTCTCTCTCTCTCTCTCTCTATCTATCTATCTATCTGTCTGTCTATCTGTCTGTCTATCTATCTATCTATCTATCTATTTATCTATCTATCTATCTATCTATCTATCTCTCCCTCTCCCGCTCTCACTTTCCTTTCCTCTCTCTCTCTCTCTCTCTCTCTCTCTCTCTCTCTCTCTCTCTCTCTCTCTCTCTCTCTCTCTCTCTCTCTCTCTCTCTCTCTCTCTCTCTCTCTCTCGTTTCCACGATTATAATTTCTTTCTCTTCGTTCTGTAATCCGAATGAGTTGAGTCAACTTTCAACATTTCCATTATACCCTTCTTTTTCTCCCGCTATCTTTCCCCTTCCACTTTTTCTCCCTGTATCCGTTCCTCCCCTCTTTATCAGGTCTGTTATCTCCCCCTTTTTATTCGGGTAGCCCTTCGTGCAATCTTTTCTTTCTAATTATCAGGGCCGTTTCCCCGGATGCACCGTTCGAATTAGCTCCGCAACTTTTGTCGAATATTCAATAATTATATTTCTCGCTTCGTTCCCTTTTTTATTCATTAGAGGGAAGGATGTATCGTATGTGATTATATTTCGTTCTTTCTCATTGTATGTGTGTGTGTTCTCTCTCTCTCTCTCTCTCTCTCTCTCTCTCTCTCTCTCTCTCTCTCTCTATATATATATATATATATATATATATATATATATATATATGCATATATATATATATATATATATATATATATATATATATATATATATATATATATATATATATATATGCATATATTATATATATATATATATATATTATATATATATATATATATATATATATATATATATATATATATATATATATATCAATAACGGTATGCTCATGCTTGAGCAGCCGTGGACCTCTCCACCATCCTTCGCCACTAAACTCGATCTTACGCTTTTCTTTCCACTTATACCATCGACAGCCCGCAAATATCTTTGATATTGTCGCTCAGTCTTGTCTTCGGTTTGCCTCT
>NC_051392.1:13582403-13584903 GCF_015228065.2 Penaeus monodon | reverse complement strand
AATCTGGTAATGTCCCGGGGATGTTTCGATGTTATTGGCAAACTTTCCGGTTAAAAACTCTTTTCGACCTTGTAGGAAAAGGACGCTTAATTGCGATACATCGGGATACGAGGTGCTGTTAGATCAAAGTGCAACACTCAAACTTTCTCATTTGATTATTTCTAGTTTATAATGATTGAATCCTATTTTGAATATTCTAATGTGAAATTCTTCCCTCATGCAGAGTCGGTCTTTTTGGGGGATGCGCGAAATGTCTTCTATTTGGACAGCATCATAAAACATACAAAACTTTTTCTCACACTTTGAAAACGTTTTTCTGTTGAAAGTGAACCATTTCAGAATTTCACAAGTCTAGGAAATTCACCAGAGATGCGCGAGTCAGCGGTTTATTTGCTATTTTCAGAGTTCTTTTGACATGCGACATCGACATGCACTTGAGATCGACATGCAACTTTTAGTGTATATTGGCATATTGTGCGCTGAAGTCCATTCCGACGCATAACTGAGGGCATCTTATAACAATTTGCGTGTGAGTAAGAGCGTAGTGGCGTGTGTATATTAGTATATTATCGTGTTGACGGATAGTATCAACACATTATCCATTAGGAGGGATAATAGGTCTCGAGGAATGTTATTCGCCTGAGGAGAGGTGCTTGAGTGGGAACGCAATGAAGTTCGAGTTGGGCAGACATGTGGGTGCTCGATTGAGTTCTTTTAGGAGTGTCGTTTGACGAAGGAGGCGATCCGTTTCAGCCAAAGCTCGTGGAATCCTATGGAAATCCTTTTCTTGATTAGGATAGTGTAATCGATGAGGTCGACTGCCTTTCGAATGTAAATGGAGACGACAAGCACCTCCAGTCGCTTAAGTTTTAAGACTGATGAAAGGTAGTGGACGCAGCAGCTTCTTTTGGGGTTTCAAAAGTGGCCGTTGTCTAATTTGCATGTGAAGGACTTCCAAAATTCTTTAGCTAATCGAGAAAATTGAGAATGCTGGTTTTACGGATCAGAACTTCACCAGAAGTTGCTCACTTCTGTAGTAGAGGAAAAGGGTCTCGCATGTGGAGCTATTGAAGGCGTCACAAAGGGGCAGGGACGAGGCCGTGACGAACACAAATTTTGGGAATACGTTATATTCATGTTCTTGCCTAGAAGGGACGGAGGGGTAAACACAATAGCATCTTTGAGTGGTGGTCGAGTTGGCTATTTCCCTAATGCAAGGGATAAATGCAGTTATTATAATCCTTATACGGCTGTAGAATAGTTTGAGGTGTGCTCGTGAATTTTATGAATTATTTATTTAGTATAACTTGTTTTAGGTGATTGTATTTCTTATTTGTCTTTCCTGCTACGAATTTTATCATCTTGCTCTCTTTGCTTTATGAGATCTTTTTCTTAACAGGCTAAAGTCTTTGATCCTATGAGCGACTCATGGTTTATCCTCTTGGGTGGATATTCAATTAAGCGGATAGCTTTGTCAACATAATCCCTGTGTGATCAATAAAACTATTGGAAACAATAATTTTTTTGGGTCAGAGACATCAAGAACCTCATACTAGATATATGTTATCCAGGATTAAAAGCCAAATAAAAGGAATGCCTGTATGAACTTTAAATGTTCTCCGTTTGTTAGAATTCTGTTCAAAGAGGCTTTCCCCTACGCAGGAAAGGTAACATCCTCACAAAGAGAAATGCAAATGTTAGGTAATAGATATAATGAAGAATGGAAATTATATTTAAAGAGAGAAAAGGCAAGGGAAGTGTTGGCATGTCAGCTGAATCGTAAATTTGCTTTGCTGGGTCAACCTTTGGGAGTGTGGGTTGTGGACAATTTCTCACGTTGACTTAGCGGTTATAATAGCTATATTTTGAGTTACTTCAGCATTCGTACAGAGGGGTATTAGAGGGAGAGGGAACCTCAGAATTTATTAAGGGGCTGTGAAGGTTGTGTGTAGGAGGGTTAAGGAGTGTTGTAGGACATAAGAGATAATGTTAGTAACAGGATTTGTCTATGGGTGTCATGACGGGGTATCTGGCAGGAAGGGGGAAAAGCGGAGTTCATTGATTATTTAAAATGATCTCCCGTGTCAACAGCTAAGGTCATTAGCGTCGAATGCCTATTGGGATTAAAGTATTTAAAACGTTTAAAACTCTATCAATAAATGGAGTCTTTCGTAAGAAAAAAAGGAAAGATTATATTAAAAATCAAAACATAAATATTATGCTTGAAAACTGTAGGAAACGTGGAGGGGAGAAGTGCCACTGACCGAGACTGTCACTTGCCCGATTTTCGTACAGAGGAATTCCATACTCCTTCCTCATATTAAAAGTCTAAGGCCATTTCCATCAAGTTGACTTCGCTTTAAAGGACGATTAGTGTCTCTTCGGTCTTACGGTTGGCTGATGCTGTGTGTCTTGTGTTGTTTCAATTTTAGTTCTGGTTGAAAATTTCCCTAAGGGCATTGGGATTCCTTGGCACTTTATGGTCGTTTTTTTTCAGAAC
>NC_051392.1:13569903-13572403 GCF_015228065.2 Penaeus monodon | reverse complement strand
TATATATATATATATATATATATATATATATATATATATATATATATATTATTAGATAATAATAATAATGATGATGATGATGATGCCAGTAATACGGATGCTTAAATCAATTAAAATATTGGTTACAAAACAAAGTGATTTTTTTTTTCAAGTGCCCTGTCCCACAAAGACGTTGGCGATCATGGATTTCCATGATTTTCTTGGCAATTTTCTCCGCCCGGTGTTTTTATTGAGTGACCATCTCTATTTACCCGGTTCTGGGAACGCTTCTAAAAGTACAGTAGAGTAGACGATAACATGGACAACAACTTTAAACTGATCATGGGGATATATTTCTTGTTTAAATATTGTGATCATGATGAGAATAGTAATATTTATTATGCCTAACTTTAATAATAATATTAATAATGATGATAACTGAGCAACTGGTCTTGGCAATGCCGTCTTTACTTAATTGAACTGCTAATAGAACCGTTGAGAATGATAGTTATATTAATAATTATATTGATGATTGTACAGAAATGGTAACGATGACACTGAGAATGTTTTAATAATAATATACTAATTTCCATTATTTTACATCATTTCAATGGTGATAATTTTTTTTCTCATTGGTGTAATTGTCATCAATATCATTATTATTTTATTACAAATGTTGCTAATATTTTCTTATGTATAAATATGACAATGATGATGATGGTGATGAATATTGTATCATAAGCATCATAATTATCGTTGTAATGGTTGTTGTAAATCACAAGAAAGTCAATTAAGTGAAGGCGACTTGCTTGCCACAAATACTATGGATATTTATGAAGAATTATAATTGCTGATATGCAAGTTAAGTATCAGTAAATACACTGATAATAAATGACAGGTGGAGAAGTATTGGTGTGCGTGCGTGCATGCGTGTGTGTGTGTGCGTGTGTGTGTGTGTGTGTGTGTGTGTGTGTGTGTGTGTGTGTGTGTGTGTGTGTGTGTGTGTGTGTTAAGGATGTTAAGCCATAAGAAAATACCTGGAAAATTATATTCAAATATTCTGCGAAAAACGTAGCCGTTGCAAAATGATGCGACGAAACTGATATTCGAACTATTTGAAAGAAATAACTTCTTTTTGGCATTTCGAAATTATGACCGATAGAAAAAAAAGATGTATCGGTTTACAAGACACGCGAAACTGAACAGAAAACCACTCACACATTGCTTCCTAGAAAATAACCTTTATTACGACCCGCATTAAGGAACTCGCGTCCATCATTTCAGAAATAAATACTTTTTAAAACACTGAGATGTATTTATATGCATTTAAATAGCCCCATTAAAACACGTAACTGAATGACTGCCGGTGAGCCATTACCAACTAATGATCGTGAGAGTTAAAAAGTGGAGAAAATGCAGTAATTATTGCAATGAGTTCAGGACGTTTAATGAATGTCTGCTTTGCATTCCTATATCAAATGTTGATTTTTTTCTGGGTTGTCAATTGTGAAAGATTATCGATAATGATGGTTCGGTTTTATTAGGCTCTATATCATGGATGTAAAATATGTATACTTATCTGCAACCCCTCAGGTAATATATTTTTTAATAATTAAAACATGCCTTATCTAATCGAAACAAAATTGTGAGTCGCGATCTGTATTCAAAGTCTGTATTCAAAGTACATTTTACCCTCATACTGTTATATAAAGCATTCCAGCTGTAGAATGCAAACATGTTTAAACTATATAAATACTATCACCATATATTTAGTGAAGACACCTCTAGTATAATGTAAACAAGTTTAAACTGTGTAAATATGATTTCCATATTTCTAATGAAGACGTTTGTTGCTATGAAATACATTTAACGCAGAAGTGAGATTTTCACGAAACTATTTCGCAAATTGAAAAGGTGATTGTGTATGTGTGTGTGTGCGTGCGTGCGTGCGTGTGTGCGTGTGTGTGTGTGTGTGTGTGTGTGTGTGTGTGTGTGTGTGTGTGTGTGTGTGTGAATGCATGCGTACGCGTGTATGTTGAAGTGATGGAAGTAAGCTAATACATTGCAAATGATCTGACGTAATCGAATAGTTTTATAATTCCTCAAAAGACATCAAATCAACACCCTTTGGACATAACATTAAACTCAGTTGTAAATCTCCCTGTTATGCCTTTTAACATGTATCAGGTGTTGATGAACTGAATAACACTTCAATCAATAACGGTATGCTCATGTTTGAGCAGCCGTGGACCTCTCCACCATCCTTCGCCACTAAACTCGATCTTACGCTTTTCTTTCCACTTATACCATCGACAGCCCGCAAATATCTTTGATATTGTCGCTCAGTCTTAAATAACTCACATGCTCCAAATTCCACGCGAATGTTTAATTTCAAACTTCAAAGAAAGAGTGTTACTAGATTAAAAGACGTATTAGTAAATGAGTAATTATACACTTAATGTAGTTTATTTGTAAAAAAAAAAAAAAAAAAAAAATGTACAGAGTTATAACAAAAGGCTAC
>NC_051392.1:13559903-13564903 GCF_015228065.2 Penaeus monodon | reverse complement strand
CAGCCGTGGACCTCTCCACCATCCTTCGCCACTAAACTCGATCTTACGCTTTTCTTTCCACTTGTACCATCGACAGCCCGCAAATATCTTTGATATTGTCGCTCAGTCTTGTCTTCGGTTTGCCTCTTCCTCTGCTTCCCATCACCATCCCCGTCAGCAAGTCTTTCTCAACACTTTTACCTCCCATCAATCAATAACGGTATGCTCATGTTGAGCAGCCGTGGACCTCTCCACCATCCTTGCCACTAAACTCGATCTTACGCTTTTCTTTCCACTTATACCATCGACAGCCCGCAAATATCTTTACATGACCAATAAACTTTAATTTCCTCTTGTTCAAGATGTCCAACAGTCGGTCTTTACAATTTATCTTTCTCAGCACTTCATCATTCGTCTTCTTCTCTGTCCAGCTAATACCCCGTACTCGTCTGAAAACACCACATTTCAAAACTATTGATCTTTTTCTTGTCTATTACTTCAACACCCAACACTCAGAACCATATGAGCAATTGGGAAAACTAATGAGTTCAATAACATCAGCTTTGTCCGTAAGGTAATGCTTCGGTCTTTCCAGATGTTTTTGAGAGAATTTGTGGCGCTTTTGGCAAGGTAATTCTTCTTTTTATCTCCGGTGAATATCATATGTATTAGTTAAAACAGCTCCAAGATAAGTGAACTCTTTCACTTTTTCCACAATCTTTCCATTGATTGTAACATGTTCATCTTTGTTCATTGCGGTTATCTTTGAATCTTCATGATTTAGTTTTCTTGGCATTAAGAAACAAGCCAGCCTTTTCGCTTGCTTCTCTAACTTTATCTAGTAGTTGTTGTAGTTCAGTGATATGCTGGCAATCAAAAACATATCATCGGCGTACCTCAGATTGATATTCGTATCCTCCAACATCCACAGTTCCTTAAAATTCTCTAGAGCACCTCTCATAATTGTTTTAGAATATATATTAAAGAGGTGCGGAGACAGAATGCAACCCTGTCGTAATCCTTGTTTGACTTCGAACCACTCTGTTAACCCATAAGTGGTTCTTTCAGCTGCTTGTTGTTGGTCATACAAGGGTTTTATTAATTGGATGATGTGTTTTGGAAACTTCATATCATACATGTTATTCCAGAGGATATCGTGATCAACAGTATCAAAAGCTTTCACATAATCGATGAAACACAGGTATAGGTCTTGTTGATGTTCTCTGTTTTTCTCTAGATCAATTTTAAATTTAGAATCTGGTTTCTGGTACCCTTTTTCCCGGGCGAAAACCCGCTTGTTCGTCTGCAATTTCCTCTCTTAACTTCAACTTCATTCTTTCAGCAATAATTTTCAACAAAATTTTTCTGCTGTGACTTTTAAGGCAATTGTCCTATTTTTGTTGCCTTGGAGTGCGTCACTTTTTTAGGTATGGGAGTAAAGACTGATTTTAACAAGTCTTCTGGCCATTTTCTTTCATTCCATATTTTTTTACAGAGTTTGTAGAAGAAGTATTCAACACTTTCGCCAGCATTCTTAATTAGTTCTGATGTTATTTCATCTATTCCGGGGTCTTGTTATTCTTTACTTCTTTTAGGCTTTTATAACTTCGTCCAGCAGTGGCGGTGGTTCATCCTCGCGTCATTGAGTTAATTAATTGTTGTTAGATTTTATTCTTTTTGTATAAGTTTGGAAACAATATTGATTCCATCTATCTTTTACTTCTTTCCATCACATAAAACAAGTCCATCTTCAGTTTTGATAGTGTCCATTGTAGGTTTAAATTTTCGTGTGATGTTTCGTACTCCTTGGTAGAGTTCTTTAGTTGTCTTATTGATAGAAAAAGTTTTCATTTCTGGCAATGTTCATTTAAATATTTTCCTTATCTTGTCGCAAAAATCTTTTAATTTTGTATTTTGGTTTTTGTAAATTACTTTTCAACTGGATTATTGATACCTTTTTATTTTAGGCATCTTCTTGTTTCAATTTCACTTAGTGTTTTTTCAGATATCCAGGGGGGAATTGTCTTTTTCTTTTTGGCGATAGTTTCTTAAAACAGTGCTCAGAAGAGTTCTTTTCCCTCTTCCCAAAAACTCATTTGGTGTTTATCATTTCACATTGATTATTTCAAATTTGTTTGACACTGCAATTCTGTAATTGTTATCAAGAGTTTTGTAGTCGAGCTTTAGAAGTGGTGTTGGACGCTCCATCTTTTTGAGTCTTATTTTAAAGTCGATAGTTAGTAGTTGGTGGTCACTGTTGCAGTCGGCACCCGGCTTGTTTGGGAAATTTTTTATGCAACTCTTCCATTTTTGGTTCAGCACAATGTAGTCAATTTGGTTGCGTGTTTTTTTGTCTGGTGAAAACCACGTGTACAAGTGTCTTTGGGGGGTGTTTGGAACAATGTATTGGCTATAACTAAATATTTGTATACAGAATTCAATAAAATCTTTACCTCTTTCATTTATATCTCCAAGGGCCCAATTTTCCTCCCATCACACGACCAATAAACCCTAATTTCCTCCTGTTCAAGATGTATATATATCTTCTTCTTCAAGTGCCTTGTCATTTCAGGGCGTTGGCGATCATGGTTTTCCATCCCGTTCTGTCTGTTGACAACTTAAGCAGTTCTAAGTCACTTCTGCCTATATTGAGATCTTTGTTCAAGCTTGTGATGAACATAACATTCTAACACTCTAACTTTGGTTTTTACCTTTAACTGTCTGTTCTTATTAGGTATTATATGTGTGTTCCGAAACGGAGGCCCAGCGCGTCCGCCGCCCGCAAGTTCGTGGCCGACGCCCTCCGCTACTGGCGTAACCCGCGCCGGGGCATGTGATGAGCGTACTGGGGGCACGGGGGAGGCAGGGACACAGCAGACACTGAGTCAGGGAAAAGGGGGGACTGACATCTCGATATCGATTTATCTTTGCTTTCCTTGACAGTGCTTTTACTGAAAGGTTGCCGTCTGCCTCTACCTCTAGGTGTCCCATTGATGGATGAAGTTCCTTGGGCAAGGAACTTCACGTCGATTGCCTATTTAGCCACTGGGTGGGCAAGCTAGCCCAAGTCAGCGCTGGTCCCAAGCCCGGATAAATAGAGAGAATGATTACCTAAAAGGTAACACCGGCACTCTCCGTGGAAAGGAACTGGGGACTCTACCACATACTCACTCCATGAACATCACAGCATGAAAACTACAATTAAGTATCATGCTGTGACCACGGCGGCTCAAACATGAACCTACTGTTAATAAAAAAAATATGTGTGTTAGTATGTGTGTCTATATCTGTGTATCTATATCTTTATATACATATATATGCACACACACACACACACACACACACACACACACACACACACACACACACACACACACACACACACACACACACACACACACACACACACATATATATATATTTGTCCTGGGTATGACGTTAAACTGCATCCCCCTGCCGCCTTGTAGGGTATGCCTCTTCAGGCAAAGGCTAGGAGAAGGGAACATAAATATGTGTGTCTGTGTTTGTGTGTGTGCGAATATATCAATCAATAACGGTATGCTCATGTTTGAGCAGCCGTGGACCTCTCCACCATCCTTCGCCACTAAACTCGATCTTACGCTTTTCTTTCCACTTATCCCTGTCAGCAAGTTTTTCTCAATAGGGTCCCCAGTTCCTTTCCACGGAGAGTGCCGGTGTTACCTTTTTAGGTAATCATTCTCTCTATTTTTTATCCGGGCTTGGGGCCAGCACTGACTTGGGAACAACGTGGCGGTCGGTGACTCGAACCCTTGAACTCAGATTGCCGTCGTGACAGTCTTGAGTCCGACGCTCTAACCATTCGGCCACCGCGGCCTTATATATATATATATATATATATATATATATATATATATATATATATATATATATATAATATATATATATATATATATATATATATATCTACATATATATATATATATATATATATATATATATAGATGTATGTGTGTGTGTGTGTGTGTGTGTGTGTGTGTGTGTGTGTGTGTGTGTGTGTGTGTGTGTGTGTGTGTGTGTGTGTGTGTGTGTGTTTATCTAATACACATATGCAGCATATTTCGCAGTCTAGTCGTCTCTCATCTCCTGAAACCCACTTTGTTTCTTCTCAGTATTTCCTTTGGGTGGGTTTCCATTCCTTTTCCGGTGCGGCCTCCTCGGAGAAGAAGAGTGACTTCAGGAAGTCCCTGAGGGACAAGGAGATCCTGTGCCACAGCACAGAAGGGCAGATGTAGTGCCACAGCGTATTGGCCTGAGATCAGCAAGGCGGGAATGTGACGTCCCAAGTGCCGTCCTCCTTTATCTCCACGACGCTTCCCCACAGGAACTCTGCACCTAATAAGGCTTCATCGAAATCCTCGAAGATGTGGCAATGGCTAAACATCGTCTTTCCGAAAACCGACACTGCGTGCTTATTAACTGATTTCCATCCGATCTAGCGAGTATTTGGAGTGTTAACAACCACACGCTTTCCCCTTTCCTGTCCGAGAGTTTTAGCTACGGCGGTATTTGCGGAAACCCCAAATGAAAAACTTGTGCCGGTATCTCTTAAGGTCTTTGTTTTACAATTTTCAACCAAAACTTCTTCTCTCATGAACAAAAGAGAAAAATTAGAGGAAAGCTGCCTAACTGTCAGTGTTGGCTCCACGTGGTTTAGGTTGATAACGCATGAAAATTTCCTTAGAAAAGAAAGTCCCAGGAGGTTACACTTCTGGGACCAATCTGTCGCAAAGCATGTGCATAATTTGCAACCGTCAGTTTCAACATCTACATGGGTATACTCCATCGGATCTCCATTTAAGTAGTACATCTTGTGCCACTTGACACCCCATGATTTCGCGACATCGGGAGTGACTACGCTAATATCGCATCCCGTATCCACCAAAAATTTGGTCGTCTGCCCTGCGACCGTCAAAGATACGTGTACACTGAAGTCCACGCGCAGGACATGCTCGCAGCCCATGTGCTTCTCAGTCGGCTCA
>NC_051392.1:13542403-13544903 GCF_015228065.2 Penaeus monodon | reverse complement strand
TATGAGCAAAAAAAAAAATAAAAAAGAAGTTGATAATGCTGACACTGGGCTTTATACACTATATATACTACATAACAAAGATGTATAAAATAAAATAAAATAGTGAAAAAAAATATTGATTATATAAAAAACAAACATAGATCACGAAATAAATAGCAATCGCAGTAAATTGTTTTCGAAAATTTGGTGAATTAATTTTCTTGACCACAGCACAGGGAAGGTTTCAGTCTAATAACATAATTGGCGTGGAGCCGCTGAACAATCAACACGCACTTTTGCACCAGCCCTTGATAAGAAATCACTGCGGTAATGGCAAATTGCAAGCAAACAACTGAATGTGATCTCAACGATAAGTGCAGCGTGCGAAACGAAATTATTAAAGGAGAGTTGATTATGACAAACCTGTTAAACAATCCTATGAGATCTAAATACGATTTAAACGTCGTCGGTGAGTAAATAATGAGTAAATACGAGTAAATAATGTGAAAATATGAGAATAAAGGGTATTATATGTAGATAAGACAATAAAACAGATTTACAAAAAAAAATACAAAAAAACAAATAAAAAGAAAAAAAAACAAAGATTGTTGGTAAACAAATGCAGTGAATCTAACAAGCGAGCTGACGCAAAAGCAACAGCAAACAAGTGTTGCAATACCATTGCAGGGCAATGTTGCATACTCGCCGTGAGAACGCAAATATACAATGGCATGTAAAGCGCTGTTGGCTATCGGGGGACATGTAGTATACTGTGTTTTTATGGACTTACCGCGACAGACAACCAGAACCTTTATTAAATTAGAGAGAATATTTTTGCTACATCACATCGGCCAGATTTTGCAAATTTAGGAGGGGCATATCTGTCGCTATGTTTACTTATCTGTAGGTCTGTTTATGCATCTGTCTTTCGCTCTCTTCTTTCATGCTGTTATTTTTTTCTTTCCTTCTCTTATTCACTCACTCACTTACTTTCTCTTTCTCTATATATATCTATCTATCTATCTTCCACTATCTATCTAACTATTTATTTGTTTGCCTATCCATTTATATGTGTGCCGTCTGTCTACTTATCTACCTCCCTTTCTGACTATATAACTGCAACCTCTGTAGCCATCTCTCTCTCTCTCTCTCTCTCTCTCTCTCTCTCTCTCTCTCACTCTCGTTATCTATCTATCTATCTATCTATCTATCTATCTATCTATCTATCTATCTATCTATTTGTTTATCTATCTATCTATCTATTTGTTTATCTATCTATCTATCTACCTGCACACACACACATACACACACACACACACACACACACACACACACACACACACACACACACAAAAAAACACACCACAAAAACACCCCACCACACAACACACACACACACCACACACACACACACCATCGGACCATTCTCTTCAATGAATTAGCTCATTCAATCAGTACTGTAGAGTATGGCAACAGATTTTACAAACAATTCCTGTGTGTAACTCGGTGTAAGTGATTCAGGGAGTCAAATAAAACACAAGATTCCGTGGCTGTTGTCTTTATATACGAGGCAATAGTGCAGTAACACATTTTAAAGATAGATGTAAATATCTTATTGACAAGGATTCGAACATACTCGTGCTAGGTAACACTCAGAGAGAATAGACGTATACTATAAGAAACACAAAGAAAGAGAGGAAGAGAGGGAAAGAGAAAGGTAGGAAGACAGATAGACGGAGAAAGAGAGAGAGGAGAGAGAAAGGGTGAGGAAAAGAGAGATAGATAGAGAGAGAGGGGGGGGCAGAGAGAGAAGAAAAGAAAAGAGAAGGATATATAGAGAAAGAAAGTGAGTGGGTGAAAGAGAGAAAGACAGGGAGAAAGAGAGAGAGAATGTAAAAAAGAACACATGTCCCCGACATATAGCCTCTCCTTGTGTGACCTAACAACCCGGGGATTCCCCCTGGTCTCGCTCCCTTTGCATAATTGAAACAGTCAAAGCACAGTATAGTCTGCTTTCGAGAGAGAAAAAAAAATGAGAATAACACTAATTTTCTCCTTCATGTAAAAGAAAGAAAACAAAGCACACGAACAAACAAAAACTTTCATCATCTGCTCGTAAAGTATGAAAATAATACTGAAGAAGAATGGAATTTTAAAGTTCATATGAGAGGAGCTAGGCATCCTGCTCACTGGAAAGGAGATGACGGTGGGAGGAGAGAGAGAGAGAGGGAGGGAGGGAAGGGGGAGGGGGGATAGGGAGGGAGGGGGGAGGGAGGGACGGAGGAGAGAGAGAGAGAAAAGAGAGAGGAATGGAGGAAGAAAGGGAAGAGAAGAGAGAGAGGGGGAGAGAGAGAGAGGGAGAGGGAGAGGGGGAGGGAGAGGGAGGGAGAGGGAGAGGAGAGGAGGGGGGAGAGGAGAGGAGAGGGAGAGGGAAGGGGAGGAGGAGAAGAGAGAGAGAGAGAGAGGAGAGAGAGAGAGAGAGAGTAGAGAGAGAGAGTTGGAGGGAGGGAGGGGGAGGAAG
>NC_051392.1:13527403-13537403 GCF_015228065.2 Penaeus monodon | reverse complement strand
ACTGTAGAGTATGGCAACAGATTTTACAAACAATTCCTGTGTGTAACTCGGTGTAAGTGATTCAGGGAGTCAAATAAAACACAAGATTCCGTGGCTGTTGTCTTTATATACGAGGCAATAGTGCAGTAACACATTTTAAAGATAGATGTAAATATCTTATTGACAAGGATTCGAACATACTCGTGCTAGGTAACACTCAGAGAGAATAGACGTATACTATAAGAAACACAAAGAAAGAGAGGAAGAGAGGGAAAGAGAAAGGTAGGAAGACAGATAGACGGAGAAAGAGAGAGAGGAGAGAGAAAGGGTGAGGAAAAGAGAGATAGATAGAGAGAGAGGGGGGGGCAGAGAGAGAGAAAAGAAAAGAGAAGGATATATAGAGAAAGAAAGTGAGTGGGTGAAAGAGAGAAAGACAGGGAGAAAGAGAGAGAGAATGTAAAAAAGAACACATGTCCCCGACATATAGCCTCTCCTTGTGTGACCTAACAACCCGGGGATTCCCCCTGGTCTCGCTCCCTTTGCATAATTGAAACAGTCAAAGCACAGTATAGTCTGCTTTCGAGAGAGAAAAAAATGAGAATAACACTAATTTTCTCCTTCATGTAAAAGAAAGAAAACAAAGCAAACGAACAAACAAAAACTTTCATCATCTGCTCGTAAAGTATGAAAATAATACTGAAGAAGAATGGAATTTTAAAATTCTATGAGAGGAGCTAGGCATCCTGCTCACTGGAAAGGAGATGACGGTGGGAGGAGAGAGAGAGAGAGGGAGGGAGGGAAGGGGGAGGGGGGATAGGGAGGGAGGGAGGGAGGGAGGGAGAGGGAAAAGAGAGAGAGAGAGAGAGAGAGAGAGGGGAGAGAGAGGAGAAGGGAGAGGGAGAGGGAGAGGGAGGGGGAAAGGGGGAGGGAAGAGGGAGGGGGAGAGGGAGAGGGAGAGGGAGAGGGAGAGGGAGGGAGGGAGAGAGAGAGAGAGAGAGAGAGGGGAAACGAGAGAGAGAGAGAGGAGAGAGAAAGGAAGAGAGAGAGAGAGTTGGAGGGAGAGAGGGGGGGAGAAAGAGGGAGGGGGAGGAGGAGAGGGAGAGAGGGAGGGAGAGAGGGGGGATATATATATGTGTATATTATATATATATATATTTTATATATATATATTATGTATATATATATATATGTTAATATATATATATCATATATATATATATAGAGAGAGAGAAGAGAGAGAGAGAGAGAGAGAGAGCGAGCGAGAGAGAGGAGAGAGAGAGGAGGGGGGGAGAGAGAGGAAGGGAGGAGGGAAGGAGAGAGAGAGAGAGAGAGAGAGAGAGAGAGAGAGAGAGAGAGAGAGAAGAGAGAGAGAGAGAGAGAGAGAGAGAGAGAGAGAGAGAGAGAGAGAGAGGGAGG
Organism: Penaeus monodon; assembly: GCF_015228065.2. Classification (NCBI taxonomy): domain Eukaryota; kingdom Metazoa; phylum Arthropoda; class Malacostraca; order Decapoda; family Penaeidae; genus Penaeus; species Penaeus monodon. Next base: position 13,536,008 of record NC_051392.1, on the reverse strand, counting down.
AAGGGAGAGGAACGGTAATACATATACGTTTTCACAACACGGTTTCTTTACAATGGAGGCTGATTTAAAGAGAGAGAGAGAGAGAGAGAGAGAGAGAGAGAGAGAGAGAGAGAGAGAGAGAGAGAGAGAGAGAGAGAGAGAGAGAGAGAGAGAGAGAGAGAGCACACTAGAGGTCCTGCAGAATACGGTATTGTGATCTCCCTAGCCCTCCCCTTGCCCTTGACATACATTTGTATGAATACCTATGGAAGGTAACCTGAATACTTAAAACACAAAACAGGAAAGACCTCATTTATAACCGTTATTTCGACATTCCTGGTTGTGTTTACATCCAGCCATGGCGACCTGGCAAACTACCTGTCAAACGCTAGTTTGACGAGCAAACAGCCAGTTCGGACCTGCACCACTACCACCCCTCCAATACCCAAGGGACCCCACCAGCTCCGTGCTACACCATTTTCTCTTCGCATTTCTTATGACTCGTGTCATAACTTTTCGTTTTTCTTAATCTTTTCTCCTCCACCCCTTCTCTAACTGGTGTGTGATACAGCTCTCGGGGAATCCGCAGGGACAGTACCCTGGGTGAACTAACCCCCCTCCCCCTTAATATGCCATGCGCATCCGCCCCCCACGCCGCGATCACGATGACATCCGGGACCTCCACCACCAACGCCCGCAAGAAAATTAAGCGGATCGAAGGCATCGAAGGACACACGCCGCCTAATTTTTGTTACGCGTGTGGAAAATCCACCAAAAAGAGTGAAATCGTCTGCTGCTCTTGTAAGGGTATCTGTGGGAGGGGGCCTCACATGAATGCATTATCGAAGTGATATTGCCCGTGAAGCGGGTTGAGAGAATAAGGGCCTGGACAGGTGGGCCCTGTTTACCCCATAAAAAAAAATAAACAAAATGTATCTGAGTTCCCTTATAAGCCTTCAAGGAAGTGTGGGCGTCTATGAGGTAGAGTGGTGATGCCTTAAAAAACCCTCATATACTTGAGTTATCTACTCACACCCAGCTTCACAAAGGCAAGTCATGAGGTCAGATACAACCTTTTCTCCGGTTCGACGCCATCTCACTGTACGATCCATGAAGGACACACAAAACACACATTCGGTCTTAACACTGTTTATTAGTGGGAAACCTCCCCTTTTATAGTAGTAAAAACAGATTGTGGCAAAGGTACAAAGCCAGTCCCACAAGACAAAATAAAAAATCTGTACAAAAATGCTGGTAAAGAAATGATAGAGGCATGCAAATGGGCTCGCAACAGATGGCAAGGTTACACGAAGAGAAAACTGTCAACTTTGGGAGCAGGCAGCAAGGAGTGGTGGTCGTTCGTCCAGATGCACGAAGGGGAAACCTATCTTCCAGTCGTGCATTAAAGAAAGCTGCTATCGAGAAGGAAACAAGAGTGATTCCTCTTCATAAAAAACAATCAAAAACAAATCCAGACAACTAACGGCCCATCTCCCTTCTGCCGTGCATCAGCAAAGTATTTGAAAAGATCATTGCAGAACAGCTCATAAAACACCTGACAGTTTGGCTTTCGATCCTCCAGAACGACTGCTAAAATTGGCAAGATGCTCTGGATGCCAGATACTCTAGTGATCGTCCTTGACATCGCCGGCGCCTTTCGACCGAGAGTGGCACAGAGGGCTTCTCGCTAAACTGCAAGCAAGAGGCATAAGCAGGAATGTCTTGCGGCTATTTGATAATTACCTCAGTGGAGGAACACTTACAGTAATTATCGGTGGCCAGTCATTCCAGGAGTATCCGGTAGAGGCTTCGGTACCACAAGGATCTATACTAGGCCAAATCCTCTGGAAAATTTATATTGATAATATGCTTAGGGAACATCCTGAAATCAAAACATGAAATCAAAGCTGCAAGCAATCTACGAATGGAGATCACAATGGCGAGTAAGATTTGCCTCCAATAAGACCCAGGCAATGGTTATATCCTACTCTCCAGCTGCATTAGACGTCATGAAAGACAAAATCCTAATGAACAACATCGACTTTTCACTCGAGGACTTTGTCTCAGTCCTCGGTGTAGACACAGAGAGTGGTCTAAGATTTAACAGACACGTGAGCAGAACCTGCAAACCAGCTTCTTTGAAGGCAACAGCCCTTCGACACATATCTCACCTCCTGAATCCTCGGGGAATCTTCACGCTGTTCAAATCCCAGATCAGACTACATCTAAAATATACCTCGTTGGCCTGGTCGTCTACCTCAACAGGCTGAATAAAATATAAAAGCGGGCTCTCAGCCTTATCCAGGAAGTCACCAATCTTCGCCACATCGACGCGCTGGAAGATCGTTGCGACGTCGAGGCTCTACCGGTGCTCCAAAAGGCTCAGGTGTAGTAAGTGCCACAGCCAACCAGCCTCCGTCTCCCACCCCACGGCCGAGAGAGAAGTACGAGGACGGTACACTTTAATAGACTAGTAGTGGAAGTTCCGAGGTCGCGGTGTAGCCAGCACCAGCGGACCTTCTCTGCCAGAGCAGCACGTCTGTGGAATGCATTCACATCCACCATTGATGTTGCCAAAATGACCACACAACAAGTAAAGACACACCGATGGCGGTCGAGCAAGCCATCACCTCTTAACTTCCTATACACTCATGGCGACACAAGAAAAAACTGCATGTAGCCTTATGGATTAATTCCATTTTTTTAGCTTAATAAATGAACTTGTTCATTGTTTATAAAGAAAAATAGGTTGGGTTTTCAAATAAGCTCCATTAGATAGGTAACTTTTAATAATTCCTCTGTTGAATTTCTTAAGGTGAGAAAGGTGTCCCCTTACACGAACTCTACACCTGGTTGGAGGACGCCATCAATAGATGCCGTCCTTGGGTCAATGATTGCGTTATCAAGGATCGATTGATTATTTAAAATTATCTGCCGCGTCCGTTATCAAGGACGAATATAATTAGGCCTCTCTGAAGGAGGCCTGGATCAGGACGAAGATAAGTAGGTCTCCCTGAAGGAAGTCCGTCCGGACGACACGCTGGAGCAGGACAAAGAATAAAAGTAGGTCTCCCCTGCTGGATGAGGAAGAAGCCGAGTATTTCCTCGAGGGCGTTTTGACTGACCTGAGCGACAGGCACCGCACCACCGTCAACTTTCTGGGAAAGAAGGACTAAGCGTTGGCGCGCTGGAGATTGAAAACAAGAACAAGGAAAAGCTATGCTCTTTGGTATGGAATAAGGGCTTGAGTCTGTAAAAGGAGTCATTTTTATGCCCTACGCCTGTCAGCAGGACCTGCAGGTTTTGTCTGCGGAGCCCTACGAAGAGGCCTACAACAAAGTTATTGAGGAAATGATGGCTTTGCCGAAGGCAAGGGAGTACAACCTGACTAAAATTCTTGTGGTGTAGACGACTTCCGAGGGAGAAATCAAGCGTGGCAAGTAGGAGAAGCATCGGTTCCTCTCCAAGCCACTCAGCAGCATTCAAGCGAGAGAGGGATGTGATGCTGGACGCCAATGAAGCATCTCTTCTTTCGACGTTTCAATTGGTTTTCTGTTGTAGGCTACTTTCTTTCTACTTTTCAACTCCTGCAGCGATCAGCGGAACGGAATCCATAATAGCAGTCATAGCCCATCGGTATTTGACTAGGAGGACTAAGATCAGGCTCTTCAGATTATGCTGTGTCTCACAGTCTCTTTCTATTTTCATTAATTGTTTTTTTTGTGTATATATATATATATATATATATATATATATATATATATATATATATATATATATATATATATATATACATATATATATTCATTCTTTCTGGTGCTCTGTCCTATAACAGGTCCTTTTTGGCATACATTTTCTCCATGACCCTCTAGTCTCTGTTAATGCACTTAACAGAACCCCGCTACCGTTTATACTCATACCCAGGAGTAATAAAACAGTAATAATAAAAAAAATATAAATTTATTTTATTTATCTACTTATTTATTTATTTATTTATTTATTTATTTATTTATTTATTTATTTATTTATTTATTTATTTATTTATTTATTTATTTATTTGTTTGTTTGTTTATTTTTAGAAATCCAAGAAAAAATGGCAAGAAAGTAAACTAGATGAATATATAAAATATATAGAACAGCATATAAACAATGTTGCAAGGAAGCTAAGAAAGCAGTTGCCATCGCAAAATCAGAAGAATACGACCATATGTATGAAAAATTAGACACTACAGAAGGCGAAGATATTCAAGTTGGCTAAAAGTAGAAATGAGAGTACATACGGCAGATGAAAGACGAACGTGGAAATGTGCTGAGAAAAGAGAGAGATATATTGATAAGATGGAAGCAGTATTTTCCAAAGCTCCTAAATGAAGAAAGTGATAGATATTGGAGAGGAGATGGAGAGCTGAAATAACTAGAGAAGAGGTGAATACTACACTACAGATAAAGAATGGAAAAGCTACGGGACTCGATGACATACCAGTGGAAGTATGGAAAGCTTTGGGAGAAGGAGTTGACATCTTGCATGGATTGATGAAAGAGATACAGGAAAGGAAAGCAATACCAGAAAAGTGGAGAGAAAGTACTTTGATACCAATCTTCAAAGAGAAAGGAGATATTCAAAGTTGCAAGAACTATCGGGGTATTAAGCTGATGAATCACACTTTGAAACTACTGGAAAAGATTTTGGACTCGCGACTTAGACAAGTAGTGCGCATTGGCCGACAGCAAATTGGTTTTATGAAAGGGATCAGAACAGTTGACGGTATCTTATCTCCCAGGCAAACCATGGAGAAATACCAGGAGAAGCAAAGAGGGCTGCATATAGTTTTCATCGACTTAGAGAAAACCTATAACTGCAACGCCAAGAAGTCTGGAGAGGGTTCCGAGAGCGAGAAGTACAGGAAAAATATATAAGAATGACAACGACGTGACAACGAAAGTTAGGAACACAGTGGGCACGATGGAACACTTCTAAGTAAAGTTCGGCTTACTCCAGGGATTGACACTTACCCACTGCTATTAAATATAGTGTTTGATTTCATCACGGCAAATATAAGAGAAGAACCATCATGGAGCGTATCGTATGCTGATGATATTGTGCCAGTGGCAGAAAGTAGAAGAGTGATAGAAAGGAAACTAGAAGAATGGAGGTTTGCTTTAGAAAGCAGAGGAATGAGAATAAGCAGGTCCAAGACAGAATATTTCACCACAGATATAGATGGTGACAAACTAGCCACAATAAAACTAGATAGAGAGAACTTGAAAAGAGTTCGAACATTTAAGTATCTAGATTCAATGTTCGATGAAACTGCCGGAATGGATAAGGAAGTTAATTTCAGAATTCAAAGTGGATGGAATAATTGGAGAAAAGTGTCAGGAGCGTTGATAGGAGAGTCCCAATTAGACTCAAAAGTGGGGTACATAAGGCCGTAGTCAGGCCAACCTTAACTTACGGCCTAGAAGCAGCACCACTGAAGAAGTTAGAAGGAAAGAAGTCGGACGTAGCTGAGATGAAGATGTTGAGATGGATGGTTGGAGACACAAGGAGAGAGAAAATAAGAAACGACTACATCAGAGGTACAGTGGAAGTAGTGGAAATTTCTAAGAAGATTCAGGAGGCAAGAATATATATGGTTCAGCCATTTAAGGAGAAGAGCTGGGGAAGTCATGGAAATGGAAGCACAAGGAAATAGAAGAGGAAGACCTAGAACACGATGGGAATATTGTATAAATAGAGATCATAGGGAGAAGAAAATAAATGTAGCGCCGGTTAACAACAGGAATAAATGGAGAAGGCTCATTCACAACGGCCACCCCGCATAGGGACAAAGCTGAGAAGAAGATAGGTAACTTTTAACACTAAAAAGAAATCTGAACTTTTTTTTTTTTTTAATGGTTTCAACCTATACATATATCTGTATGGTGATTCTAAATAAAATGTTAAAATAGCAGCGGGGAGGGAGGGAGGGGGAGAGAGAGAGGGTGGGAGGAAGGAGGGAGGGGAAGGAATAGAAAGAGAGAGAGAGAAGAAAAGAAAAACAAAGAGAGAGGGGGTGGGGAATTCCTTTTCAATCCTTACAAACAGACCAACTAACCAATGAATGTTAACTAAAACAAGTAAGCAGACAAAATGGCAACCGACCCCTAAACGGGGGTTTAGTCAGTAGGTCTAGTCCTTCTTAATCGTTATCTCCTTAGCTGTTTCCGTTTCCAATAGATAAGACAAATGACAGAAAAAAAATACAGTAAAAAGTAGTTGTACCAACCCTGTGTAGGAACTGATTGCAGGCAGTCCATGACAAATATACAACGAAATGTAACTGACATGACGCCTTCCATGGGCATGTCCAGTTGTGTCCATATAGCTCTTTCGTTGTAAACTTTCAGATTAGCAGGGCAGGGAAGTCGTGGCTTCTTGTGTAATCATTTTCTTAGGTATGATCTTACAATACATACTTATTTATTTTGCTTACCTATATGAAAATATATATCTGCATTGATATATATATATATATATATATATATATATATATATATATATATATATATATGCATATGTATATACATACATATATATATACATATATATATATATAAGGCCGCGGTTGCCGAGTGGTTAGAGCATTGGACTCAAGACTGGCCAGACGGCAATCTGAGTTCGAGGGTTCAAGTCACCGGCCGGCGCGTTGTTTCCTTGGGCAAGGAACTTCACCTCGCTTGCCTACCTAGCCACTGGGTGGCCAAGCCAGCCCAAGTCAGTGCTGGTCCCAAGCCCGGATAAAAAGAGAGAATGATTACCTAAAAAAAAAAAAGTAACACCGGCACTCTCCGTGGAAAGGAACTGGGGACCCTACCACGTACTCACTCGAAGAGCATCACAACATGAAAACTGAAATTAAGTATCATGCTGTGACTACGGCGGCTCAAACATAAACCTACCGTAAAAAAAAAAGAAAAAAAAAAAAAAAAAAAAAAAAAAAAAAAAAAATATATATATATATATATATATATATATATATATATATATATATATATATATATATATATAGAGAGAGAGAGAGAGAGAGAGAGAGAGAAAGTTATACAGGATATACATATACATATATGCATATGTGTGTGTGTGTGTGTGTGTGTGTGTGTGTGTGTGTGTGTGTGTGTGTGTGTGTGTGTGTGTGTGTGTGTGTTTGTTTGTGTGTGTGTGTGTGTGCATATATATATTTATATACACATATACAGACACACACACACACACGCCCACACACACACCCACACACACACACACACACACACACACACACACACACACACACACACACACACACACATATATATATATATATATATATATATATATATATATATATATATATATATAATACATATATTATGTATGTATGTATGTATGAATATGTATACATACACACACACTGTGTGTAATGTGTGTGTGTGTGTTTATGTGTTTGTGAGTGTGTGTGTGTGTGTGTGTGTGTGTGTGTGTGTGTGTGTGTGTTTATGCGTGTGTGTGTGTGTGTTTATGCGTGTGTGTTTGTTTATGAGTGTGTGTGTGAGTGTGTGTTTATGCGCGTGTGTGTGTGTGTTTATGCGCGTGTGAGTGTGTGTGTGTGTGTGTTTATGCGTGTGTGTGTGTGTGTGTGTGTGTGTCATTATTATCATTATCGTCACTTGTATCATAATTATCATTAAAATCACTAGTATCATTATTATTATCGTAATTACCATTATCCTTACAATGATATCTACTAACATGAGAACAGTTTTTGTTATGTTCAAGCTAATAAACTATATTAGTGATGATCTTCAGTTGCTTGACAAATGTATAATTATTTTCTTCGCTTTTTCGGCTAAATATGCTGGGATATAAAGGAACGCACATCTATATATTGGCGGATGCAGTAAATATGAGTAAAGATGTATAGAAATTTGTGTGAATGTATGTATGTATTTGTTTTTATGTTGAACGTGCGAGTGCGCCAGAGTGTAGGCTGATGTGCATTGATATTTTTTACATTTCATTGAGTATTGCAAGCGCTTTCACAATTGCAACGGATTAATACCCAACATCTGTTAATAGGATCATCATAATAACAATAGATTTTTTTAATGTGTATTTAGGATACGAAAAAGGAAACTGATACGAAAAGAGCTGATAATTACGTTGATATGTTAATTAAGGACAAGGTTAAGAGGATCTAAAGCAGGGAAATTGTATACCACACGTCATACAAAACGATCTTTCAACTATTTATGAATGATTGAATCTAATTTTAGCTAAAGTCATAATATCAATATAACCAATCGCAATAAAAAAAAATACGAATAATTAGATATCAATATTTGATGATGATATGATTCATCAAATAAGATAATACATTAATAAGAATAATGCCAATATCAGAAGATAAACAATAAGATGCAACAACGGTAAAAATTCTGTTAATACACCATTGTATGACCGTTGTTTTTCTGCCATGGACACTCACGATACATATGCATCTATGAGTGCTGTATAATGAACCCAAATCACCATGGAAAATAAAATGAAATCAATAGTGATTAATGCATCACACAAAATTTAAGATGCAGCAGCAGTATCAGTCAAGTG
>NC_051392.1:13477403-13482403 GCF_015228065.2 Penaeus monodon | reverse complement strand
ATTATATATGTGTGTGTGTGTGTGTGTGTGTGTGTGTGTGTGTGTGTGTGTGTGTGTGTGTGTGTGTGTGTGTGTGTGTGTGTGTGTGTGTGTGTGTGTGTGTACACATATAATACATATATACATTTATACATATATACAGTCCAATAAACAAAAGTTATCTTAATAGTATATTATGTTTATAATATAATATATCAGTACACCTGGGCAATTATACGCGAGGCTGTATATTCCAAAAGTTTATTCAACCTGTAAAATGTTGATAAATAGCAAACAATTCTCATACAGAAAAATAACTACATGCACATGGGCGTCATGAAATATAGTAAAAGAATTATTTCCATAATAGTAATAAAGAATACTTTACATAAAAACACAATGATCAAATTTATTCCTGGAGAAAATAACACGATATTTCAAAAATCATTTCAAATTAGACAGAGGAAATATTTCAACTTACACCATCACGCATCCCAGTTCCAGTAGACAGGCAAGTCCTCATGGCACGAGTTCACAACAAACATTAACTCTTGTGACATTTTGCCAGAATTTTCCATCATTCATGATCATCTTTATCATTTATTATTTACTGATAGTCATTTTATCTATTACTATACAACTGTAGAATAATATCATGAAACATTACATACCTTGAAAGTCTGTTTCAATATTCTACTCCATAATACTGGAAATTTATATACAACTCACTCATGCCTTCCGCCAAAAAACATGGCTTAAAAACAAAGCGTACCCACAATGCTTTGCGGGAAATACTACAAAGCAAAAATCCACATTTTAAATTTTCTCTAAACAAATTAATTTCCATTTATTTTCAGATGCCTATTATTTGCAGCACACAATAAACAAATAAAACAATTATTATTACTAATTTTATTTCTGTTGTTGCTCTTATTATCATTTTTATTATTATCATTATTATTATTATTATTATTATTATTATTATTATTATTATTATTATTATTATTATTATTATTATTATTCATCATTATTAAAATCATCATCATTGTCATTATCATTTTTTTCTTTATTATTATCATTATTATCTTTATCATTATCAAAATTATCATCATCATTATCACTATGCTTATTATTTTATGAATATGATGAGTGCTATTATTATTATTAGCGTCATTATTGTCATCACAATTAGTAATATCATTGCTATTATTATTATCATTGCTTCTTCTACTACTGTTGTTATTGTTACTAGTATAATCATTATTGCCACTAATAACATTTTTATAATCATCATTAGTAGCAGTGGTAATATTAGTAGTATTGGTATTCTCTTCATCATTATTACTTTTACTATCATCATCAATATTATTCTTATTAAAATTATTATAGTATTGCTGTTGTTGTTGTTGTTATTGTTATCATTACTATTATTATTATTATTATTATTATTATTATTATTATTATTATTATTATTATTATTATTATTATTATTATTATTATTATTATTTTATTATTATTACTATTATCATTACTATTATTATTAACATTATTATTATTATTATTATTATTATTATTATTTTATTATTATTATTATTATTATTATTATTATTATTATTATTATTTTATTATTATATTATTATTATTATTATTATCATTATTATTATTATTATTATTATATTATTTGTTATTATTATTATTATTATTACTATTATCATTATTATCTTTATTGTTGTATTTATTATCATTATTGTTGCTGTTGTTGTTCTTGTTGTTTTTGGGGGGTATTTTTATCATTATTTTTACTGTTATCATTATTGTCATTATCATTATTGTCGTTGTCGTTGTTGTTGTTATCATAATTAGCATCATTATTATTATCACCATTATTATCATTTCCTCCTCTAGAAAAAAGAGAGGGAGAGAGAGAGAGAGAGAGAGAGAGAGACAGACAGACAGAGAGGAGAGAGAGAGAAGAGAGAGAGAGAGAGAGAGAGAGAGAGAGAGAAAAGAAGAGAGAGAGAGAGAAGAGAGAGAGAGAGAGAGAGAAAGAGAGACAGAGACAGAGACTGAGACAGAGACAGAGACAGAGACAGAGAGAGTGAGAGAGAGAGAGAAAGGAGACAAACTGACTGACAGACAGACATAAAGAGACAAAATAAGAAACATAACATAAAAAAGATAAAAGACTTAAAAGAAAAATTCCCTTTACCCCAAACTTTATCCAAAACTCGTCTCGCTGGAACACTGTCTAACAGCTGGGGAGAGTCAAGCGAGGTCCCAATGCAATATCTGAACGAGAGGATTAGGAGTGATATCAAGGCAGGGGGGGGGAGGGCGGTAATTAATTACATGGGATAGAAAACAATCGACGGAGGTGATCGTCTATCTTAACGATTAAGAGTGAGAGAACAAAATGCTGTGGTCCTTTATAACTTCCTAAAAAAAAAAAAAAAAAAAAAAAAAAAAGGAAGAAAAGGAAGAAAGGTTTAACAGGAGAGGAGCAGGATTAAAGATTAGGATAATTTTTTTTTTCTTCCTCTCTCTCTTCACTCTCTTTCTCTCTCTCTCTCTCTCTCTCTCTCTCTCTCTCTCTCTCTCTCTCTCTCTCTCTCTCTCTCTCTCTCTCTCTCTCTCTCTTTCATTCTCTCTCTCTCTCTCTCTCCTTCCCTCTTCCCCCCTTCTCTCCTTCCCTCCTTCCCTCCCTCCCTTCTTCCCTCTTTCTTTCCTTCCCCCCTTCTCTCTTCCCCCCTTCCCTGACTCCCTCCATCTCCCTCCCTCTCTCAAAAAAAGATCGAAATGTGATCGCTAACGTTTTCCCGTGCAATAACAACGGAGAAAAAAAACACACAGCAGGTTGAGGAGGACCAAAGAGTGTACAATCCTTCTAATGAAAGCGAAATCGTGGATAATGCCCGATGGCTATTACGCGAGAATGCTCCAGGCGTTTGGGTAGGCGGCATACCTAATGCCGACTCGAAGTATTGTGCAAATGAAAGGAACCTTTTTTCCCTCTCGAAACCGCAATCGACAGAGCCAAATCCTTTATATATAATTCTCGGGTGCGTTAAACGAGTGCAAAATTGTTTACGTTAGAGGATTTAGTCTCAAACGGAAGGGTACAGAAGAACGAACGAGGAGCGCTGTGTGGTTTAATGGAGGAATTTCACGAAAATGTTTCTTGGTAAATCACAGCTAATTAGTTTCACGTCTCATCTGCACATCCAGGTCGTGGGTACAAAGGTACAATTTCCTGCTTTAGATTGCGTGAAGGCGGTGTAAATTAAATATTTTTGTTGGTTTGCTATCAGTGTATTGTAAAACTATGCATTGATACTTACAATATGTATATTTGTGTGTGTGTGTGTGTGTGTGTGTGTGTGTGTGTGTGTGTGTGTGTGTGTGTGTGTGTGTGTGTGTGTTGTGTGTGTGTGTGTGTGTGTGTCTAAATCTACATCCATATAACTATTTATCTTAAGCTAATTATTTATCTGTTTACCTTAATCCATTTATTTATCAACTTACCTATATCTATGTAACTCTCTCTGATATACATATTCATATCTACTCATATCTATTTATAGAGATGTGTTTAAGTATATGTATGTGTGTATTTATGTATATATGAAAAATGATTTTATTTTTTTAGCTAGACATATTGACTTTTACTACATAATTGTTAAATAAATGAAAAATGACGATTCTGAAGCCAATAATCAAATCTTTTAACTTCGTCAACGAGAAAATGATAAACGCAAGATCAAAAAGACTCAAGAAAGTGCTCCGGGAAAATTGGTCTAAAACGCACCAAGAAAGAAACGATCCTTATGTCGAGGGACTTAATGCCATGGAAATAAAAAAAGGCTCGACCGTGATTAGAAAACAAAGGAAAAAAAGGGAAGATAAAAACCAATCTTGGTGATCCTCGTGGCTTACGAGAGATTAAGTGATTCGAATCCGCATTTTCAATTAAAACTAGAGGCGAAGGGAATGCGACGCCAGTTTAAAGTGGTAGGCCTAATCCTTTGGCCTTAAAATGGGTCGTCTAGAAAGTTGGACATTTTATGAAATTGTCCACAGTAAATAAGTATATAGAACGAAGTGTTTTTTGTTGCTGTTTTCTTTTGTTTTCTTTTATATGCTATTTTGTCTTTCTTGTGGGTTTAGCAGTATATTGAAAAAAGAGATTCGTTGATTGACTGTGCTAATAATCAATGATATGTGAATAAAGCTTATCAAAAGTATGCAGGCTGAAACTTGAACGGAAATGTATAAGTATGTGTGTGTTGTTTACATAATAGGTAAACGTGTATATTGAAAAAATGCATATATGCATATATATGTGTGTGTGTGTGTGTGTGTGTGTGTGGTGTGAATATATATATATATATATATATATATATATATAATATATATATATATATATATATATAGTATATATATATTTATGTATATTAATAATCTATAAATATATATATATCATTTATAAATATATACATAAATAGATAGATGGATGAATATATATATATATATATATATATAGATATATATATATATATATGTATATTATATTTTTATATTTTTTATTATATTATAGAAAAAAGGGGGGGAAGAGAAAGGGGAGAGGAAGGGGGAGAGAGGGGCGAGAGAGAGAGAAAGAACATGTCGGTTCGTATATTTCATCTCCTTTGATCCTGAAAAGGACGTGAGTTGGTAGCGTATGGCCCTTTTCCTTATTTAATTTAGGCCTCAAAGATATTCATCTTTGGTGTTGCTTTCATAATAAAGGCAGTCGTGATATGGCTCCGGTTTTACGTATAACAAAGATTTCAAAACCGCCAAAACTTAGAAATAAAATTAATTTTAAAGTAAAACAAAAAGAAATAAAACCACATGGAACTAAGACTAATGTAAAACCTAATTAAACTACTCTAAAACCAAGGCCATACACGATAAAACAAACAAAAATAAAATGAAATAAGAGATTCTAGTAAAAATAAGAATTTCAAATTGATAAAATACAT
>NC_051392.1:13467403-13472403 GCF_015228065.2 Penaeus monodon | reverse complement strand
TCATGATAATGATAGCAATGACAAGAGTAATAAAATAATAATAATAATAACCACAGTAATGATAAAAGTTATAATAGTTATGATAATGATGATGATGATAGCCATGATAATAATATTAACAATTATAACAATAGTAATAATATTTATAATAATAATAATAATAACAATGATAATGATAATAATGATGATAATAATAATAACAATTTATAATAATAATAATAATAAAAAATGAAAGAATATAATAGTAGTAATAACGAAGACGACGATGATAATGATGAAGATGAAGATGATGATGGTAATAATAATAATATTAAATGATAATGATATAATAACAATAATGAAGATAACAGTAATAAAAAAGTTATAAAAGTAATAATATCAACAATAATAATGATAATAACGATAAGGATAGTAATGAGAATAATCATCGTCATCATCATCATCATTTTATCAGTAATAATAATAATTAAGTAATTGATAAACAAATAGATACATTTATAAACAGTAACATAAACGAACACATAAACGAATTGATAAATGCTAAAAATAAATAAATATGAATAGACAAACAAATAAAAATATGGTGATACTGATCGTCCTTTCTTATTCTTTTTCCCTTTTGTTTATTTATATATTTACCCATTTATTTATTTTATTATTTATTTTTAATCGTCGTTTATCCAAATGAAAAACGATGCTGATCCCTCCTTGACTTTATTTTTCCCTTATTTATCTATTTATTTATCATCTATCTAATTAGTTATTTATTCATCTTATTATTTCTATTCATCGTTTATCTTGAGTTTGTCCTTTTTCTAGATGTCCTGAGGCGCCGGAGAGAGGCAGCGGGAAGGAAGGTATTCCATGCGTGGATAAACCATACCTTGGGGGTGTTGCAGGATAACAAGGGAGGCTGGTCACGTGTTTGTCTTATATATAGGTGTTTTCCTTTATGTGTGTGTGTGTGTGTGTTTCTCTCTATATTTCTATCCATCTACCTATCTATATATCTCTCTGTCTCTCTCTCTTTATCTATCTGTGTGTGTGTGTGTGTGTGTGTGTGTGTGTGTGTGTGTGTGTGTGTGTGTGTGTGTGTGTGTGTGTGTGTGTGCGTGTGTGTGTGTGTGTGTAGAGTAGAGCGAAGAAATGCGTTAAGGGAATAAAGAAAGAAAGAAAGAAAGAAATATAAACAAACAAACAAAAACAAAGGACAAAGAACTGCGCTAAGGCAATAAAGGAATGAATAAAGAAATATAAACAAATAAACAGAGGATAAAGAAAGGTGCTCAGGGAATCGTGTGATGAAGTTCCAAGTAAAACAATACATTTATTTGATGTTGTTGTTGTTGCTAAAAGTTGTCGTTGTTGTTAAAACACATGACCAACTAGGACAATTTTACATATGTTTCTTTATATTCTAGGTAGGAATATAAAAGCTTTGATCAATATTTTTTCTCTCTCACTTTTTAGCAAGCCGAAATATGCATACCTAACAAAGCAGAGCAGCCTATAAAACAGAAATAAAATAATACGTTTCTTCTTTTCTTTTTCTTTTTCTTGTAAAGAAAATAACATGAAAAAAAATACACTCTCAGTTTCGTCATGGTGATATTGCCAACCCTTTGATAACAAAGGAAGGAGGTTAATGATCAATAACTGGCAGAGAATTTCCCTTTTCGAAAAGTCCCTCCCTTGCTTTCAGGTCTTGGATAAGGTTACGTAAGGTCCTTTTGTTATTTAATCTTTGCGCCCGGGTCGTTGCACTCTTAATTTATGCAGTTAAGAAAAAAATCTAAATAAAAGCTAAGAGTTATGTCTATGCATAATGCCTTTCATCATTTCCTGTTACTACCATTATCATCATTATTATTATTATCAGAATGTATATCATTATCATCATCATCACCATCATAATCATCATCATCGTATTATTATTATTATTATTATCATTATTGTTGTTGTTATTATTATTACTATTATTATTATTATCATTATCATTGTTATTGTTATTATTATTATTATCTTCATCATCAGCATCATAAGATTATCACAATCATCATCACCATATTTTATTATTATTATTATAATTATTATTTTTGTTATTTTTATTATTAGTATTAGTATTAGTATTGTTATTGTTATTGTTATTGTTATTGCTATTGTTATTGTTATTGTTATTGTTATTGTTATTGTTATTGTTATTATTATTAATATTATCTTCATCATCAGCATTATAAGCTTATCATCATCATCACCATCAACATCATCGTCATCATTATCATTATTATTATCATGATCATAACCATAATCATGATCATTATTATTATTATTATTATTATTATTATTATTATTATTATTATTATTATTATTATTATTATTATCATTATTATTTTTTTTTTTTTTTTTTTTTTTTTATTATTATTATTATTATTATTATCATCATTATTATTACTATTATTATTATTATTATTATTATCATCATCATCATCATCATCATTATTTTTATCATCATCATCTTTATTGTTACTATTGTTAATATAATAATAATATTATTATTATTGTTGTTGTCGTTGTTGTTGTTGTTGTTGTTGCTATTGTTATCATTATTATTATTATTATCATTGTTGTTAATATTAGTTATAATTAGTATTATTACTATTATTATTATTATCGCTATTATTATTATTATTATCCTATTATCTATTATTATTTATTTATTATTATTATTATTATTATTATTATTATTATTATTATTATTATTACTATTATCATTATCGTTATCATTAATAATCATTATTATTATTATTTTCATTATCATTATCATTTTCATAATTATTATCATTATCATTATCATCACCATACTCTTCATTGTCATCGTTATTTCATCTTCATCTTCATCATCATCATTATCATCATCATCAATCCTCATACTCATCATCATCATCATCATCATCATCAGTTTTCATACTCATCATCGTCATAATCATCATCAGCAGCAGCAGCACTATCTTCATTTTCATTGTTAACTCACCATCATCATCTTCATCATCACCAATATTAGTATCACTTATTCTTTCTCTTTTCTTTATTACATTATCAGTGTGAACATCAAAAGCAATATGAAATATTTTTTTTTCAATTTACATTTCAGTGTTACACATTCATTTCAGTTCTTGGATGACGTGTTATCTGAATCTCCACGAAGATCAAATTACCAGGTAATCTGAGCATAGATATCCAAGGCCATTTTTTTCCTTTTGCATGCCAGCGGGATCCAGCAAGGCCTCAGAGCTACAACCTTTGCAATGCATGACCAACATGACGATACCGCTCACACTTTCAACTCCATTCATGCATATGTTTGACGTGTATGGCTTGGCGCTTCTGTTGTTTTCAATGGGATGCGTGTCTGTGTGCGTGTGTTTCATTTTCTCTTCTTCTATCAAATATACATATCTACATCCGCCTGTAGCCTTTCCCTCCACTGCCATGCGTGTTTGAACATTAGCCGGGCGTGAATGGGTTCAGTCATGCATTAAGCTTGGTTTAAAGGTGCATGTGGAATGTTGTTGCGGCGATACATCCGTCACTCGAGCTGCGCCGGCTGGAATGTAAACCGGTTTTATGGCGTGCTCTCTCTCAACGGCGTTTTCGGGGATCTGATGCACGGTTCGAGTGGCCTGGTTTTATGGGTTGGATGTGAAGGAAGACAGTGTGGCTGATGCAGCTGTCTATGGCGAATTAGTTGTATAAATAAGGATATATATGTTTAGACAGACTGTACTAGCCTCCGGACTAGTACAGTGGTAACGTGTCGGCCTCTCATCCGAGAGGTCGGCGGTTCGCGCTCCGCCCAGGCGCGAGAAGTTGCAACTGTCGCCTGGAGGTTACTGCTGTGGCTGGGCACCACGGAGGGTAAGGACTTGGTTCCGCCGAGTCAGCAGCAGCTCACACACGTGAGCAAAATCAAACAGACACACCAAGAATATCCATTGTAACACATGGAATCAAAACCAAAACTAAAAAACTAAAAACTAAAACTAAACTATAAACAGATTTACAGACATATAGATACACCATACACGGATATACAATATTGTCTGTCTAACTATATTCCAGGTAGAAATAAAACTTTAATATGTTATTCTGAACAAAAGTTGTCATATTCTACAGTTTACCATTGTATATAAACAAGAAGGTAGTGACGCTCCAATGGAAGCTGTCTAGAATTAGTTTTTTTTTTTCTCTCTCTTCTTTTATTATACGGGTTACAATCAAGGGATGTCATCACGTTCATGTTAACGTGTGGGCGGCTTTTTTATCATTAATAATAAAAACTTCGAACAAAGCGGAAGAAAGAAGGCAAAATCTCAGATCGACAGTTGTTACCGACCTACGAACTAATTAATGGTCATATACATTATTTCTCCACACATATAGTGATTTTTGATGAACCCATTGTCAGCCTAACCCTCTCTCCTGAGACTGAGAAATAAACAAACAAGTGAACCTAACAACTGTTAACAATGTACACTTCTGTTAGCAATGTACAACTGTTAACAATGTGATCAAAAGGAAGAGTAATATTTAAGGTGAAAAGGTTAGTCATACCTCCATACAGTATTTTTCGAGGGATAATTCTACGTATGTTATTAATGGTTACTTCGGAAACTGAAAAAAGACATATATCGTGTACAGAAAAAATGGACAGCTGTATCATTCCATCATGACAACGCACCTGCACACTCGATCGGGGTTTCAAGAGAATTTTACTCGAAACAAAATATGAAATGTTTTTTGATCCCCCTGCAACTGCTACTCCACTTTTTGTTTTCTTTCATTTTTGTTTTTCACTTCCCATACTTTTAGAAAATAATGGAGGGAATTCGTTTTTCTCCAGAAGAAGTGGAAACTTCAAGTCATCTTCAAGGAGCTTCTACTAAAGAGTTTCGGTTTTATGCGGATATATAGCGGGTTAGGCCGATAACCACGCTGTATAG
>NC_051392.1:13457403-13462403 GCF_015228065.2 Penaeus monodon | reverse complement strand
AATTAACTTGCGGTGATTGTAACCGAGTAAGTCTATATAAAGCATGGTGTCTGCAATGTATTGCCATTATTTGCAACTGGAGACACTACCATCAGTACATATTCACCAAACCTTAAACTAAAGAAGCATAAACTCCAGCTTACTGAGGACAAGATACCGAACTTCGAAAGGACGTCGTAAGAGAGATTTGGGTTCAGTTATTAGTCATAGGGATGGCACATAGTAAAATACGCAATCTTAGAGTGAATTCCGAGTAGAGTGGGCAGGTAGGTATATAAGAGGATAGTCAGGTGATGGAAATTTACGTGTGAACGAGCGACAGATTAGTACGGCAAGTATGAAGAAACAGTGATATAAAGAACGATATAGTGTATACACAGAATATAACAATACGCAAGAAGTAATGAAGTGATTACTAATAGGAATAACATATAAGAAAAAAAATAGATAATTTCATTAATTCGACACAAATAAACATGAATAATATGATGAGAGCAGCCAAACATAACAATAATTAATTAAACTTGAAGGTAATCATTTGTTCTGAGAGAAATAATATATGCTAAATTGTGCGATCTGAGGATAAAAATGATAATAGACAGAAAAATACTAACACGCTCGGCCACGCGCAAGGCTCGTCCTCGAGCTGACTGTAACGCTTGAAACGATGCAGTAGAGGTTCTATTCGGTATCTACAGATGGTTCCTGGTGATCCGAGGATCGCTGGGTCGTCGCGTGCCAGGGTAGCGGGTGTGGCAGGGGTTTCGCACTGAGGTGCAACGTTCAGTAGCGAGGAGGGTCAATCGTCTTCAAAAGCTGAAATATAAGTGTACCAGGCCAGTAAAAGGGCTAAGGAGGAGGATATGCTTGTCATTCACCTTACTAAGTTGCAAGAAAATGAGAGCATAATAAGGACAGTTTGTCACAAGAAGGGCGTGTCGAGTAAGGTGTTAATTACTTGGATGTGTCAGGATTAGCGAGTTCGATGAGGTACCATCATATTGAAGAGAGAAATCGTATGAGCGTGTGTGCGGCGGGCGCAGGATTCCTTCGTTTACGGCCATGAGCCGGGCTTAAAATTAACTTACGGCGATTGTAACCGAGTAAGCCTATATAAAGCATGGTGCCTGCAATGTGTTGCCATTATTTGCAACTGGAGACACTACCATCAGTACATATTCACCAAACCTTAAACTAAAGAAGCATAAATTCCAGCATTACTGAGGACAAGATATCGAACTTCGAGAGGACGTCGTAAACGAGATTTGGGTTCAGTTACTAGTCATAGGGATGGCACATAGTAAAATCCATAATCCTAGGGTGAATTCCGTATAGAATGGGGGAGAATGTACTGGGGGTGATCTAAATATATGTGTGAATGAGCGACCGATTATTACGGCAAGTATGAAGAAATAGCGATATAAAGAACACAACGATATACGTGTATACACAAAATATAACAATACGCAAGAAGTAATGAAGAGATTATTAATAGGAATAACATATAAGAGAAAAAAAATATATAATCCATTAATTCGACACAAATAAAGATGAATAATATGATGAGAGCAGCCAAACATAACAATAATTAATTAAACTCGAAGGTAATCATTTGTTCTAAAAGAAATGATATATACTAAATCGTGCGATCTGAGGATAAAAATGATAATAGAAAAATACTAACACAATACATCAATTACGGGATGGTTAGGGCTGATGAGGTGTGAAGTGAGGGTGCGTGTCACGTAGGTTTGATCTCAGTGTGTGATTGTGTTGAAAAAAAAAACAATGGTTGACAGGGAGAAGTTATGTAGTATAGAGTTAGTAGTGTGCGTTCGTAGAGTGGCGTGTACTTGAATTTGAAAGAAGGCAACATGTATGCAAGGTGTGGGTGGGTATAGGGAGGGCAATAGTTACTCTGGCACTAATAGGTACACTTACTTTTAATAGTGACGAGGAAGTAATAGTGATGAGGTGGTAGTAGGTAGATCTCGAACTTCATCGCTGCTGACGAGGGTTCGCGAAGACTTGGCGAGGTAGGTGAGCCAGATTGGCGAGTGTGGCGGTGTAGAGTGCGAGGATACATCTTCAGCGACTTCGTCAGGAGGGTAGCACAGACGTGAGTAGTCAGCACGAAGTAGTAGGAGAGACATGGTCCGGGTCAGAGGAAGAGTTGGTAGCGATGACTGAGAGTTAAGGGAGGCGAAGAGACTTGTCGGTAGATCAGCAACAGGCGTCGGCGAGGAGCATGGTGGTAGGTGCATTTGCGTCGGCGGTGTGAGGTTCTTGAACACGGCTGCCATCAGATGTAAGCGAGACACGAGAGTTGGGAGCACTGCGTCACCAGATGTAAGCGAGACGAGAGATGGACTTGGGTGGGTCAGTGAAAAGGGGCTGTGCTTGCTGGTTTATTCTTGAAGACAGTTATGAGACCCCCAAGAGGCCCCCGTGTCCCCGAGTGGAGGACGAGGTGGTGGAGCTGGACCCTGTGTGGCTTGGCCTGTCTGCCTTGTCTCTCCTTCTCTGCCTTACGGACGTGTCCTTTTATGCGGCGGTTCCCTTCGAGGGCGGATGTTTATCCCTGTGCGAAAAGAGAAAGCCGGGCGACATCTGCGTCCTGCCCAAGGAGAAGGGCAGCTGCTTGGACGGGGGTGTGAAGTGTACATCCGGTCTTCCTACGTACTGTTGACAATATATATATATATATATATATATATATATATATATATATATATATATATATATATATATATATATATACATATATATAGTATGTATATATGTGTGTATATGTATATGTGTGTTGTGTGTGTGTGTGTTATAAATATATATAAACATAAACACATACACATATACACACAAACACATACACAAATATATACGTATTCATATATACATATATTATATATATATATATATATATATATATATATATATATATATATATATATATATATATATGTATATATATATGTATGTATATATATATCAATTTATATATATATATATATATATATATATATATATATATATATATAGTAGTATGTATATATATACATATAACCATACATGTGTGCCTTTACATTAAAATGTGTTTTTCCCTTGAAAAATGGCAAGACAATTCCATTACCAGAAATTAAATGAAATAAAAATACATTTGGAGAAAAATCTTCTTCGGTAAGAACGTAAGGGTATTTGCTTTTTTATGTCATTCTTTAAGACCTTTTTGCGATTTTTTATTAAGAAAATGGAAACAAAGTGAGATAAAAGAAGAAAAAAAACGAATATAGCGACCTTCGCCTGCGTATTTTCATTTACTAGTTCACATAGTGGAAAAAAAAAATCAAACAACAAACTGTATGTCTGTATGCATGTATGTGTATATGTATACATACACACACACACACACATATATAGATATATAGATATATTTATATGTGTGTGTGTGTGTGTGTGTGTGTGTGTGTGTGTGTGTGTGTGTGTGTGTGTGTGTGTGTGTGTGTGTGTGTGTGTGTGTGTGTGTGTGTGTGTGTGTGTGTGTGTGTGTGTGTGTGTGTGTGTGTGTGTGGTTGTGTGTGCGCGCATACATATATATATATATATATATATATATATATATATATATATATATATATATATATATAAATATATATATATATTTATTTATTATTTATGTATATATATATATATATATATATATATATATATATATATATATGTATATATACATATACATGTATAATAATGTGTGTGTGTGTTTTCCTGGCAATTATCATTTTTTAATAGTATTACCCCTATCGCCCTCGAGATGATATAATTTATAAAGGCTTTATTTATCGTCTGTTGAATAAAAACGATTTATGATGGAATTTTGCAAAGGCAAAATAAAGAACCAGCAGTCTAAAGAAGAAAAGTTGGACCTGTCGAAAGGATCAAAAGTACTTTTTGTTCTTTTGCAGACATGCCCTGACCCGACACAGGCTGACACAGCTGCCTAAGTTATTCTGGGTTGAAATCATTATCTTTTAGCCTCGGCAATAACTTTTTATTCTTATTTTTTTCAATTTAAATGAAAATACTCAAAGATAAAAACATAATTGATTGTATTGAAAATGATACATAGGATAGCTATAATAACAATTACAATAGTATTAATAGTAGTAACAACAGTGATAGTAATGTTATTAATAACAGTTATGGTAGAACTATTGATAATAAAATAATACTGATATCAATGATGGTAATAGTAATAAGAAGTATTAGGATAACAACAATAAATATTTTGTTGTACTTGCTGTTATTATCATTATTACTATTAATATCACCATGATTTATTATTATCATTATTATTATCATTATCATTATCATTATCATTATCATTATCATTATCATAATCATAATCATCATCATCATCATCATCATCATCATCATCATCATCATCATCATCATCATCATCATTATCATTATTACTATTGTTATCATTAATCATTATTATTATTATTATTATATTATATTATTTATTATATTATATTATTATTACATTTTTTATTATTATTTTTTATATTTATCATTATCATATCATTATCATTATCATTATCATTATCATTACATATTATTACTACTACTACTACTACTATTATTATTATTATGATGAAAAATAATTATAATAATAATCATGAATATGAAAACAATAAAGATAAATGCAATAATGATATTTATAATAAAATAATGATGATAATGAAAGCAATATAATAATAATAATAATAATAATAATAATAATAATAATAATAATAATAATAATAATAATAAAATAATAATAATAATAAAGATAATAGTAACAATAATAACAATAATACTAATAGTAAATTATTTTATTTTGCTTCCCTTTTTATCAATTTTTATTTGTTTCAGTAATTTAAAACATTTCAGATTGATGTAGATCATAAGTTTTTATTTTTATTTACATAATTTTCTCACTATAGTTTCGTGACAGTTTTCCT
>NC_051392.1:13432403-13437403 GCF_015228065.2 Penaeus monodon | reverse complement strand
CCCCTCTAACTTTCACTTATATTCTCTCTCTCTCTCTCTCTCTCTCTCTCTCTCTCTCTCTCTCTCTCTCTCTCTCTCTCTCTCTCTCTCTCTCTCTCTCTCTCTCTCTCTCTCTCTCTCTCTCTCTCTCTCTCTCTTCTCTCTCTCTCTTCACACACACACACACACACACACACACACACACACACACACACACACACACACACACACACACACACACACACACACACATACACATACACACACACACACACACACAACACACACACACACACACACACACACACACACACACACATATATATATATATATATAATATATATATATATATATATATATATATATATATATATATATATATATATATACATATATATATATATATATATATATATATATATATATATATATATATATATATTGCTCTCTCTCTCTCTTCTTTGCTTCCTCCCTTTTGACGTACTAGTTAGAACAGTACTTTGCTACGTCACAAGTTGGCTTGCGATGTAATTTGGATCGTGATTAATAGGAAATGAGTATTTACGGGGAACGCAGCTGTGGAGAGTGATATTGCATCAACGCCTTTATGTGGCTGTGGACTGTAACTGCTCGTTAATCTACTGGCGTTTGATAATGCAAAAGGTATCAGGCGTCAAATACGTATTTCACGTAATACGAGAAATTTAGTGTGGCGCAGTTGTAAAAGCTCTTCTTGTAGACATACCGTTTATGCTCTATATTGTTGCACTCTGTGATGTAAGTGCAGTGAAAATCATTTTTATACAACAATATCAATACTTTAATGTGGTTTTCTAGACCAGTGTTTCTCAAACATAGTACGTTGAGTTAACTTTGCATAATCTCATAAATACGCATATGGCTTATATAAGATTTTATTTTTAATACACACGTTTATGTCATATATGATAATTTTTTCACCAAGTTATATGTTATAATGATACGGGGTATATGAACAGGAGTTGTGCAGGATTGATTAGTGTAACAAAAGGTCACAAACTCGACTCCAGATGGCTTCCGTCAGTCCTCTCTGTGATTCCTGGTTGGCAGATGCAGTGCAACATCCATTTCCATTAGTTTCCTAGAAGCTTATGAAAGAGAGAGAAAAAGATTGATAATAATGTTCATGTAGAGGTATCCCCGAGACATGGGAATTAAACCAGGGGTACGGAAGGGTATAAACGCAGATTTCGCCTCCAGATATAGATTATGATATAAAGATATATATAGACCTAGAGTGATAGACGCAGATGTTGACAAATCTAGAAATACTTCTTTGTTAACCTTTATGCTTTCTTTACGAGAAAAAAATATAATATCAATAATGTATGTATATGTATATGTTTGCGTGGTCGTATATAACCACTTTCCCACTCCTCTACCCCTCCACTCCCCCGCACATAGCCCCCCCCCCCCCATCTCCAACCCCATAAGCTCGCTCATTCCGTCAGATAAAATTTCGACGCAACAACTTTTTTACGCCAGAGGTAATGCTACCAATAACAGGCGGATACAACCTGTGGAAGCTTAACGACGCTTGACCTGGAATATGTATGACCTTTTTTTACTGATCCATTGGCCGCGCTGATCATCCTCTGACTGCGATACAAGATAATATATAACCAGACGCAAATAAAAAGTTCTCTCTTCTATGTTATTCACATTTATTTTTCCTCCCTTTTTGGTGTCAGAGGCATTAGACAATTTTATGATCTGATATTCTCTCATTGGGATGTTCGGTTTTTGTGATGGCAAATCTGTAGAAAATATCAAACAAACAAAATAACTGAAAGATAAAATATAAAGGAAAGATAGTGAACCCAAATGAACCCGAGTTTATTTTGGACCTAAAGAGGAGATAGTTTTTTCTACAACGATTATAGATATACGGGATTTTACTTTCCTGTAAGTACCTATGTAAGAATATTGCCTTACGTGTTCGAATGTTCAGCTCGTGTCCTTATGCATGGAAGACTATACCCATGTATTTATCACCCATTTCTACACACACTGTTTGTTGTTGTTGTTTGTAGTTATGTATCGCCCGTTTTTTATACACAGTGTGGTTGAGTGGCAGTTTTCCAAGCCGTTTGGGTGCATAAATCTTGCAATTCCGGCAGAGGCTAACGACATTCATCGCCAATGAATGAGGCAACAACACTCAACATTGCATCCATTTCCTTCCGTTGCGGTGGCTCCGTATTTTCTGTTAAGTGGATATACGTGGTGACGGAAGGGGAAAGGGGGGGGGAAGTGGGTGAACGGATGGGGGAAAAGAGTATAACGGGAGGGGAAGGGAGGGAGTGGGTGAGGGGAAAAGAGTATGACGAGATGGGAAGGGAGGGAGTCGGTGAGGGGAAAAGGTATTACGGGAGGGGAAGGGGGGGAGTGGGTGAGGGGAAAAGGCGTGTGTATGGCGGGGTTTAGCGGGAGGAGAAAGGGGAGAGAGTAAAGAGTAAAAGGTGTGTGTGTAAGGAAGGAGGATGGGAGGGGAGGAGAGGAGAGTGGAGGAAGGGTGTACGTGTGGGGTGGGGGGAGAGGCTCTGAACTTAGGGGGGATGGGGGTGTTGGCAGGGGAATGTTGAGGGAGGAAAAGGGTGGGGGTTATGAGATGTGAGAGGGGGGCTTTGAAATACAGTGACGTAAGTGATAAGGGGAGAGGGGGGAGGGCTCTTTACGGGGAAAATAATACAAAGGGAGGGTTTAAGGGCGTAGCTCTTAATGGGAAAAACAGAGGGGAGAGGATGTGGTATGCGAAGTGCGCTCTTGGATCAAAGTGAGGGGGGGGGGAGTGATGAGGAGGGGGAGGGGAGTGATGAGGGGGGATATTGATGAGGAGGGCACAGGGATAGTGAGGGTACGAAAGGGGATGTATGGAAATGGGGGGGGAAGAATTTCAATCACCATGGCACCACAAAACAGCAGTCAGACATAAAGTTATCGACCCCCCCCCCACACACACACACATACACACACATCTGTTTTTATTTATTTATGTACGTTCACTGTGACCCACCCAGGCATTTTATCTTCGGGTATAAAAAACGACATAGTTCAGTTCATAACTATGGTGAACAGTTTAACGCAGTGCATTGTAGTCTGTTATCCAGTACATGTATTTTCATTTTTTTTTTCTATTTTTCTTGGAATTACGAGACAATGCTTGGCCTCTGATCATTTTCTCGTTCATTTCATATCGGAAATTCTGCCTTTGCACGCTAAGGCTTATCATTTACCCTTTTCATATTATAGATTTTAGTTCATTTTGATAAAAATCATTATCGATAACCTCAACATTATATATCAGTTCTTTTTTTTTTCTTTTTTAATATTTCATCTC
Source organism: Penaeus monodon (assembly GCF_015228065.2). Lineage (NCBI taxonomy): Eukaryota > Metazoa > Arthropoda > Malacostraca > Decapoda > Penaeidae > Penaeus > Penaeus monodon. The sequence continues at coordinate 13,434,044 of NC_051392.1, read as the reverse complement.
ATTACTGTCCTTATTATCATACTGATCACCATTTCCATGATAATCATCAGTACCATCATTATCATCATCAGCAGCAGCAGTAGGACACTTACCCATTTACTGGATAAGTCAACAATATCCTGTACTGTATTCATAATGTAAAATAATCCCGCTCGTGGAGTGTTCTTTTATACCGTACATAACTACGGAAAATTCGCTGAATATTGCAAAATGAAACCTTGCAGAGAATTATATTAAGTCTTATTTACTTTCAGTTTTTTTTATGTAAATGCCACTCTAGAAAACGAGAATCCTCATAAAATCTGTAAAAATACTAATGTAAACCTTTATAAATGTACTCTGTTCTGTCTTAATATTTGTTTTTTTTTTATTTACTTTTTTTCCCCAATCTGCATCTGCCAACTGGTGAGTCATTAGAGGCAAGATTAGTTATACGTTATTATATGTTCTGCGCCTTTGTGTTGGCTGACGAAGTATCCAGTTCAGTACCTTTTGAGTTATGAATGGGTGAATACATAAATGAATAGATCAATAAGTGAATATATGAATACATATATATATATATATATATATATATATATATATATATATATATATATATATATTGTGTGTGTGTGTGTGTGTGTGGTAGTGTGTGTGTGTGTGTGTGTGTGTGTGTGTGTGTGTGTGTGTGTGTGTGTGTTTGTGTGTGTGTGTGTGATAAATATAATAACAAATAACAACAACAACAACAACAACAACAATAATAATAATAATAACAATAATAATAATGATAATAATAATAATAATAATAATGATAAAATAATGGTAATAATAATAATAATAATATGATGATGATGATAATAATAATAATATCTATAAGGAAATTAATCATAAAAATAATCATAATAAAGTTAATACTAACAATAATAATAATTACAATAGTAATAATAATAATAACAATAGTAATAATAATAGTAAAATAACAACAACAACAACAACAATGAGTAAATAAAAAAATAAACACACACAAAAGATATTGTGATTTCTCAATCTTTCATTACCAGTGGCTCAGACAATCCAATCGCCTTGCTCCTGGCGTTTCCATAGCATCCACAGTCATTATTACATCATCACAGATTTTTCCTTATTTTCAAGAAGATTTTTTGTAATTCCTGAGAATAAGGAATGTACGTTCATAATTATTATTATGAATTTTGTTTCTTTTTGTATAAGATTTGTTGATATTTCATTTTTATGTACTGAATGTTAATAACTGTCGTTAGTATTAAGATTGAACGTTTATTAAGTTATGAAATGTAATGGTTTTCCCGTTACTGTGTCGTGATATTTAATCTTTTCATCGTCCCTAAAATAAAAATGATAATCATTTTCGTTTTCATTTTCATTTTCGTTTCCGTTTTCGTTTTCGTTTTCGCTGTCGTTTTCGTTTTCATTTTCGTTTTCGTTTTCGTTTTCGTTTTCGTTTTCGTTTTCATTTTCATTTTCAATTTCAATTTCATTTTCATTTTCATTTTCATTTTCATTTTCATTTTCATTTTCGTTTTCGTTTTCGTTTTCGTTTTCGTTTTGTTTTTTATTACTGTAATTATTATTATTGCAATTATCGTAATTATTGTCATAGTAATGATAATAATAGTA
>NC_051392.1:13412403-13414903 GCF_015228065.2 Penaeus monodon | reverse complement strand
ACCTCCATCAAACTCCACGTAATTCTAAGGCACTTGCAACATCCCCAACTTCTAGTTCCAACTCCGAACACTGTGGCATTACCCTTTCTCTTTCATACCTTTTCTCCCCACACTTGTCCCAATGAACTCCCTACTCTCAACGCAAGAGAAGGAGGTGAGTCGAGGCATCTTAACAAACACGCTTTTCGCTTAACCCTTTACCACGACGCGCCTTTTAACGGCTTTCCCAATAGACTACGAAGCTCGCCACACTACCTTAGGTTACATACCGAATAATCGCTCGCTGTCATATCATAAATACCCAATATGTCTGATATACGAGAGCGAAATGGTTGAATCTTAATGACAGCAAGTGAATATCTTTTATATTTGATATGATACACGTTAAAAGAAAGATTTTTTGAATCGATTAAACAGAGCGAGTATTGAAGCGCGTAAAAATCAAAGCTTGTCCCAAGTATTCTATAAACTAGTTAAAATCACAACTTTGTCGCGCCTAATAAATGGAATTTAGAAAAAAAAAAACTATTAATTTAACGTTTTATCCGATTTAGTTACCCTTCTGCATTATTACATCGTGAAAAGGCGAGAAAGATTTTTCGCCAAATCCTTTCGAAAACGAACAGACCTCCATTCCAGACGTGATCGTTAAACCAGAAGTAATTTCTTTGTTGTTGTCCATGTCAGAATAAGCCAAGTAATTACTAATGTGATTCTTTACGAAATACTTGTCTACCTGGAACATAGTACAGTATTTTGAACATTTTGAATATACCCTGGAATACAATTACAGATAGATTTAAAAACGAAAATTGCATTTCAAACGCAACTGGAAATTAATTATGATATTCCGATATAATTCCAATTAAATGCATATATAGAAATATATATATCTATATATATACATCTCTATATAGATATAGATATCTATATATATCTATATATATATATATATATATATATATCTATAGATATATATATATTATATGCATATATATATATATATATATATATATATATATATATATATATATATATATATATGAACATATATATATATATATATATATATATATATATTATATATGTGTGTGTGTGGTGTGTGTGTGTGTGTGTGTGTGTGTGTGTGTGTGTATGTGTGTGTGTATGTGTGTGTGTGTGTGTGTGTGTATAAGCACTATTCCTTCATAAGATTTTGATGATTTATGAATTAATTTACCGTCTCTTTGATTAAGCTGGTGACCTTCATCACATAAATGAATAAAACACTCATTTGAATCTCTGGCGTTTTTTTTTTCTTCTTTTTTTAGCTTAAATGATGAGGAACTGGTGATAGGGGACACTGAGGAAGAATATGTGAGAAAAGGAGGATTTTAGGAAATTTAGAGTGTGCAGTTCAGTTTTATTTATTTCTCTCTTACTTGATTTTTGGTGGTATTTTTGTTATTGTTGCTGTTAATTCATTCTTTTTTTTACTATTTCTCTTATTGTTGCTATTTTTCATTTTCCGTATTATTCCATTATTCTTACCTTCTTGTTAATACTTCTGTCACTTTTCCTCTTCTTCTTTTTATTCTATATTTTCCTTGTTCTTAATCTAATCTACATTGTTATTTCTCTCTTCATATTAATTCCCTCCTCTTTTCTTTAATCATTTTCGTATTCACAATATTAGTCTTCTTCTTTGCCTCATACTTCTTTCTCTTTTTTCTTTTAAAGAACAACAATTATTCAAATTCAGATTCAAAGCACTAGATTCTACTAATTCGTAAACAAAGGAAAAAAAAGATGAATGAATGATCTGCAATGTATGATTTGCCGTTATAGTCACATCTCTTGCATGATGGAAAAGTCCATTCTCCTTCATACCTTTCCTATACATATAAATGTTCTTTGGGTAAACCTTGTAATTCATGAGGTTTATGTATGGCCCGAATTTGTGAAGGAAAGAAAGGAGAGTTTATATCTTTTACAAGGTGATACATATTTACGAGAGTGACACGCAATATTTTTATGATCAAAAGATTTGCACGATTGTCCTAATAAATATTTTATGAGAAAATTATTTATACGATTATCTTGGAAATGAATTTATGATAGAATGAGATCCATGATTATCTTTTGGCAGGAATGATAATTTTAATAAATATTTTATCGAGAGAAATGCAGACAATCCGTGTTAGACATTATTCTCCTAATACACTGCTGATCGCACGGTTTTCTAGGTGATTCTCCCCCCCTCTCCCTTTCTCTCTCTCTCTCTCTCTCTCTCTCTCTCTCTCTCTCTCTCTCTCCCTCTCTCTCTCTCTCTCTCTCTCTCTCTCTCTCTCTCTCTCTCTCTCTTTCTCTCTCTCTCTCTCTCTCTCTCTCTCTCTCTCTCTCTCTCTCTCTCTCTCTCTCTCTCTCTCTCTTTCTCTCTCTCTATCTATCTATCTCTTTCATTCCCTCATTCCCTCTTTTGTTTTATTATTTCATTTTCCTTTCTAGGGCTCGAAAATCC
>NC_051392.1:13399903-13402403 GCF_015228065.2 Penaeus monodon | reverse complement strand
ATATATATATGTGTGTGTGTGTGTGTGTGTGTGTGTGTGTGTGTGTGTGTGTGTGTGTATGTGTGTGTGTGTGTGTGTGTGTGTGTGTGTGTGTGTGTGTGTGTGTGTGTGTGTGTGTGTGTGTGTGTGTGTGTGTGTGCTCTTAAATTGTAATGCCCAATTTTCCTCTGTATTGTTAAAATGCTGCCTTTATTATTTCGACTAAATCTCGTAGCTGGAACCATGCGCCTGACTATATTTTCATTTTCTCCAACAAATGAGTTTTGCAACTTATGAGTAGCAGTAAACAATAAATAAGAAGAAGCAAAGACAGTGAGCCAAAGAAACTCGGAGTGTACAGAGAGAAAAAAGACACACGGAGTAAGAGCGAAAAATTGAATAAAAGTGTAAGGCAGGAAAATGCAATATTTACGTAAGGAACACACCCAAGGTAGTGCTCTGAGAAGATAAAAGGACAAACAGAATTGCGTAAGCTCTTACACTCACACTCTCGTCTCAAGATTAATCTGAAAAGCCTGTTCTTTTTTATTTTCTTCCTCCTCATTTTCCACTTCTTCTCCTCCCCCTTATTTTTTACCTGAAGCAATTAGCAGAATTTTTTTTCACCCATCTTCGTTTGATCTCACGCATCCGGATCATTAATTTCTATTTCGTGTATTTTCTCCTTTGAAGACTTTTCCATGTTGCATATTTTAGGGGCGTGTTTGCCAGTTTGCTTCTGCGATAGTTTTGATATCATTAGGATGTATGACGCGAGGTGGAAGGAGAGACAGGGTGGGAGGAAGAGAGAGGAGGGGAGGAGGGAGACACAGAGAGAAGGGGGAGGGAGTGGGGAGGGAGGAAGGGATGGATGAAGGGAGGGAGGGAGGGGTGATACAGAGAGAGGGGGGGAGGAGGGAGACACAGAGAAGGGGAGGAAGGGGGAGAGGGAGGGAAGGAGGGAGGGGGTGATACAGAGAGAGGAGGGAGAGGTGGGAAGAGAGGGAAGGAAGGAAGGAGGGAGACAAAGAGAGAGGTAGAAGGAAAGATAGAGTGGGAAAAGAGAGAGAGGGTAAGGAGGGAGAGAGGAAAGGGAGGGTGGGAAAAGGAGAGATGGGGAAGGAAGGAGGGAAGAACGGAGAAAGAAAGAGAAAGAGAAGGAGGGAGGGAGGGAGAGATAGATAGATAGATAAATAGAGAGAGAGAGAGAGAGGAGGGGGGAGTGATAGAGAGATAGAGAGAAAGAGAGAGAGAGAGATATTGTTCTGTAACCGAAAAAAGTAACTCGGGTTGAGTAACACATGTACTGTACCATTGTCATTATTACTATTATAATTATGGTCATTACTATTATTGTTATTGTCATTATCATTATTATTTTTTTCTTTATTATGCTTTTCATTAATATTGTTATTATTATTATTATAACTATTATTATCATTATTATCATCATCATCATTATTATTATTATTATTATTATTATTATTATTATTATTATTATTATTATTATTATTATTATTATTATTATTATTACTATTATCATTATAATTATTATTATCATATCAATATTATTATCAAAATAAATATCATTATTATCATTACTATTATTAGTAGTAGTATCATTTTTATCATCATCATCATCATCATCATCATTACTATAATTATTATTATTATTATTATTATCATTATTATTATTATTATTATTATTATTATTATTATTATTATTATTATTATTATTATTATTATTATTATTATTATTATTATTATTATCATTATTATCATTATTATTATTATTATTATCATCATCTTCATCTTCATCATCATCATCATCATCATCATCATCATCATCATCATCATCATCATCATCATCATCATCATCATCATCATCATCATCATCATCATCATCATCATCATTATTATTATTATTATCATTATAATTATCATTATCATTATCATCCCTGTCGAATTATCATCACTATCAACAGCATTACCATTACTGTTTCCCTCAATATCATTATGATAATAATAAACATTATTATCACACCTCCTTTTATTATCATACTACGACTACCGCTACTATCATTTTTATCACTACGATTATGATGATTTTCATAGCCATTACTATTACTATTAGCATTAATACTGTACCAATCATTAGTAATATCACATTGAAATTCTCGTTACAGAATCTTAAACCACTTCTTTATCCTAGCTACACCCCCCCCCCTCCCCAATGAACTTTTCACCATCAAATACACGTCATTTTGAAGCACATTTCCTCCTGACATTCCCAGGTCCTGAAATGACTGGAATGTCGAGGCCAGATCCCAACTTTTTTCTTTCATCTCCGCCTTGAAAGAAGAAGCAGTTCCTTTCCAGCGTTGAAAAGGTACGTGGGGTGAGAGATGGAAGTGTACATTTCTAAGGGTGTACGAAGTTGGGATATTGGCGTAGCGAGGTCAGCTGAGGTAGGATAGTTTGAGGGGTTTGAGAGGAAGTGGGCTTTGAAGGGGTAAGGGAA
>NC_051392.1:13392403-13394903 GCF_015228065.2 Penaeus monodon | reverse complement strand
GTAAAGTCAAAGCCACGAAAAGGTCGGAGGTTCCAAATAAAGTCGTGTAGCTTCAGAATTTATCATAAACGTCACTGGTCATTTAGTTTTATACCTTTATTATCTGAAAATTTTTACTTTGATTATATTTGCACTTTGCTTTACTGTTTCTTATAAAAGCAGCAATATCAGACATGTGTGTGTATCTATGTATATATATATAGTATATATATAATATATATATTATATAGATATAATTATATATATATATATATAATAATATATTATATTATAATATATTTATAGTACATATATATATATATATTATATATATATATATATATATATACTCGTGTGAGTGTGTGTGTGTGTGTGTGTGTGTGTGTGTGTACACATATCCCGAAACAGCAGCCAGGCAGGCCCCGTGGCACCCCCCCCCTACAAAAACGAACAAAGAAAAAACCGGGCCGAGCCTCATTCCCTCGCGCGTCGCAAAAGGGGCCCGGGTCCGTGCTTCACTTTTTCAGCCACCTCCTCGCCATCCCCCTTTTATATTAAAAAAAAAATTTTTTTTTTTTTTTCCTCCACAAATGACTCGAATCGTGTCGACCGTTCAATTTCGCAGCGACGAGAGGGGGGAAAAGGTTCGAAACTATTCCTGCATATATTCACGAACGCCAGATTTTTTTTTCCTTCTCTCTGTCTCTGTTTCTATCTATCTTCTTTTTTTTTTTCTTCTTCTTCTTCGCTCTCCTCCTCAGAGAAAAAAAAAAAAAAAAAAAATCTATTTATCTATCTGTCTATCTTTTCTCTCTCTCTCCTCTCTCTCTCCCCCTCTCCAAGCTCTCCTCTCTCGCTCCTATTCTCTCTCACTCTCTTTCTCATCCGTCCTCCCTCCCCTCCTCTCATCCTTTCCTCTCTCCTCCTCCTCCTCTCATCGTCTCGTCTCGCTCTCTCCTTTCCCTCTCTCTCATCCTCCTCTCCTCTCTACCTCTCTCTCTCTCTCTCTCTCCTCTCTCTCACTTTCTCTCTCCTCTCTCGTTCTCGTCTCTCTCTCTCTCTCTCTCTCCTTTATCCCTCCTCCTCTCTCGTCTGTCTCTCCTCTCTCTCTCTCTCCGCTCTCTCTCTCTCCCTCATCTCGTGCCCCTCCTCTCCCTATTCCTCTCTCTCTCTCTCCGTCTCTCTCTTCTCACAGTCATCTTCTTCAACCTCTCCTCTCATCTCTCTCTCTCTTTCTTTTTCTCCTTTTTTTTTTTGAGGGAATCTATTTCCGGACGCTGCATTTCGTCGCTCGTATCACGGCGAGTTCTCGTATATCGTGAAGGTCGAGGGATTTTTCCTTACTTATGCCTTACTTTTATCTCTCGCTGTCTGTTTCCTATCTCTTATTTTTTATATCTTTCTATTCCCCTCCCCCACTCTATCTATCTGTCTGTCTCCTTCTATTTCACTAGATAACACATTCACGAATCGAGAAAGTGAACCTATCGCTCTCTCTCTCTCTCTTCTCTCATCTCCTACCTCCCTTCCTCGCTCCTCCTCTCTCTTCCTCTTCCACTCCACTCCTCATCTCTCCTCCATCGTCTCGTCTCGTTCCCGTCTCTCGTCCTCTCCTTCTCTCTCTCTCTCTCCGCTCTCCTCGCTCTCTCACTCACTCTCTCTCTCTCTCATCTCTTCCTCCTCTCTCTCCCCTCTCTCTCCTCTCTGCTCTCTCTCTCTCCTTTCTTCCCCTCTCTTTCTCTTTCTCTCAACTCATTTCTCTCTCTCTCTCTCTCTTCCGATGTCATCTCTACTCCTCATCACCCTCCTCTCCACCTCCCTCTCCTCTCTCTTTCCCTCTCGTCTTTCTCTCCTCTCCGATCTTTCTCGCTCTCTCTCTCTCTCACTCTCGTCTCCGTCCTCTCTTGTCTCTCCGATGGCTCGCTCTATTCTACTCCCACCTCTCTCTCCATCCTCTCCTCTCCTCTCCGCTCGCTCTCTCTCCTCGTCTCGTCTCTCTCTCTCTCCCCTCCTCTTCTCTCTCTCTCTCTCTCTCTCTCACCTCAAACAGCTCTCATCTCATCTCTCTCTCTTTCTCTCTCTCTTTTATCTTATCTACCTATCTCTCTATCCCGCTCTCTCTCTATCTATCTATCTACCTATCTATCTATTTATCTATCTATCTATCCATCTATCTATCTATCTATCTATCTATCTATCTATCTATCTATCTATCTATCTATCTATCTATCTATCTATCTATCTATCTATCTATCTATCTGTCTACTTCTTCTGTTCTAGAAAACACAATTCCGAAACGAGGAAATGAACCGGATTGCCGAAGCTCCCTGTCGTTTCATGGATTCGCGTAACCGACAGCTCATTTACATCATTTTTCCCTTGACATTCTGATATCCACAGTGCTCCTCGTTTAAAAGCCTTATCTATTTGCTGGACGAGTGGAAATGCAGTGATTTAATGCGATATATATACTCTGAGCGGCAGTAAGTTATCTCCGTTTAATATCGTATATTAATATTAC
>NC_051392.1:13362403-13372403 GCF_015228065.2 Penaeus monodon | reverse complement strand
ATTATTATTATTATTATTATTATTATATTATTATTTTATTATTTTTATTATTATTATTATTATTATTATTAATTATTGTCGTTGTTGTTGTTGTTGTTGTTGTTGTTATTATCATCATCAGCGTTCAAATCCCTCGCGCCAGTGGAGGGTAACCCCGGCCATTCCTTGCACACAGGGGATAATTTAGAAGCAAAAATGAAACAGACGGTATGTCACACCAAGAATATCCTTTGTAACAAATGAAATCAAACTAAATTATATTAATTATATCATATCATAATCATAAAAAACGTCATCATGCTGTCATCATTACCATTATTACCATTACGCTATTGTAGCTACTTACATATTATTGTTGATATTAAAAATGTATCTGTATGATGTTATGTTTACCATTAACACAATAAGTTTAATTGTTATCAACAACAAAAGCAGCATACATAACTTCAAAAGTTATCATTATCTCAATACAAAATAGCACTGTATATAATATATAACAACGTGTATAAACAAATAGTCGGACAAAGCGATGTTTGAAAAATATGTATATAAAATTGTCAATAGATTTCCCTTCAGTGTTCATGCTTTGTGGATCTGAACGCCGGTTTAGGGTCGGATAGGCCGGGCCGAGTGGCGCTGCATGAAGTGAATAATTTTGCTTGTTTTTGGAGCTCTGTGTGTGTGTTTGTGTGTGCGTGTGTGTGCGTGTGTGTGTGTGTGTGTTTGTTTGTTTGTTTGTTTGCGTCTGTTTGTTTGTCTGTCTCTGTTAGTGTGTATGTCTATTTGTTTATTTGTCGGTTTGTCTTTTATCTCTCTCTCTCTCTCTCTCTCTCTCTCTCTCTCTCTCTCTCTCTCTCTCTCTCTCTCTCTCTCTCTCTCTCTCTCCATTTCCCTATATAAATGCAGACAAAAGAAAATTATGTGTCCTATGCAGCGGCTTCTGTTTTTGCTTATTTGTTATTTGCTTTTGGGGTACAAAAACAAATAACAAGATTCAAAGAGCAAAGGCAAAATGCACTTGGGAGATATATCACTTGTCTTCTACCCCCCCCCTTCTTTTTGGCTCCTCCCCCTTCTTTTTGGCTCCTCCCCCTTCTTGTTGGCTCCTCCCCTTTTACCCCATCTACCAGCATACCTTCTGTGATGGAGACCATATCATCAAAAACATAAAAAATGCAGTGAAATTTTCGGAAGGGGAGATAGATAGACACGATATGCATCCAATTAAAATACACATAAAAAACCGTAGAGCATTAAATACAGCCTTGTAGTCAAAAGCATTCCGTAACCTTTAGACTACGAACATTCCCTCCCACTGACCAAAGGGGAAGGAGAGCAGCAGCCTCACTAGATCACCCATGGGTGGGGATGGGGGGGGGGGAGAGGGATGGGTGTAATGACAGAAAGTTTGGGATCAGCTGATCTTCTTCATCTACGTTCGGATTACTGTTTCCGTTCGTCTACATGTTTTGTCTCCACTGTCTATAAATCCCCTGGATTCTTCCGCCACGAAACTCAGATGAATTGGTTTACAATCAGGTATGTTGATAAAATTCTTTCGTTTTGAAGTTGTGGGGCTTATCAGCATTTTTATATCATTTATTTATTTTTATTTATTTATTTTTGTATATAAAAATGCAAAATCAGTATATTATCATAAAAACGATGGCTTGTGTAATATCAGTATATTATCATAAGGCGATGAAAATTGCTATTGTTATTGTTATAGTAATTATTACCGTCATTACCACTACAACCCTGACATCATTATCTCTGGAATGAGAGTATAATTAATCGTCGTCATGCAGTAACAATGAAAATTATAACAATGGGATTGATAAAAAGGGTAAATCATAACAACAGTGATTATTATCATTACAGTAATGATAATAATAATAATAATAATAATAATAATAATAATAATAATAATAATAATAATAATAAAATAATAATAATAATTACAGTAATATTGATGATGTGGATGATGATGATGATGATGATGATGATGATGATGGTGATGGTGATGGTGATGGTGATGGTGATGGTGATGGTGATGGTGATGGTGATGATGATGATAATAATAACAAACCAACAATCATAATAATATTAACAATAATGATAAAAATAAACTGCTAATAACAACAATTACTATAGTAAAAAGAACGATAATAATAATAATGATAATGATAATAGTAATAATAATAATAATAATAATAATAATAATAATAATGATAATAATAATAATAATGATAATATAATGATGATGATGATGATGATGATGATGATGATGATAATGATGATAATAATTATAATTATAATGATAATGATAGTGATAATAATAATGACAACAGTAATACTACTACTAGTGGTAGCACTAGTAATAATAGTAGTAGTATTAACAATAAAAATTATGAAAATATTAACGATTACAATTATAATAAACCTATTATAGTAATAACAATAATCACAATATCAACACTGATGATTATTATGATGATGATGATGATGGTGATAATAATGACGATGGTCATGATTATGATTGTATGATGTTCATGATGATGGTGATTGTGATGATGTTGGTGAAGATGATGATGATCATCATGATGACGGTGATGATGGTGATCATGTTAATGACGGTGATAATGTTCATGTTAGTAATGGTGAAGATGACGATGATGGTGAAAATGATAATGATTATGCTGATCGTTATTATTTTTATTGCTATTATTGTTATTATTTGAATCATCATTCATATTATTATCATGTGTTAATAATAATGATAATAGCAATAAGCAAAATAATAAGAAAACAATCACAATCATTTAAGGAATGACAACAATTCGCAAAAGAACAAGAACAAGATCCGCTGCCACTCCAGCGCACCAATTGCAGGTTTGTCAGTCCCGGCGTCTATGTCCAAACTGACGAGAAGTGTGAGTCCCGAGGCAGTTTCTCCCGGTGGCTGGTGGAAACGTTCCCATAATGCAGTGCGGGAAACAAAAGACTGTAGATATAGTTTACCGACCTCGTCACCTGTTTATTTATTCATTTATCTTATTTGTCTATATAACCCTCGCTTATATATTCTATTCCAATTGTTGTTGTTTTTTTATGTTTATCCTGTTTGTGGTGTCAGATAATTTTTCGTTGTTTCAATTTGCGTTGTCGAAAAGTAGAAATAGGTAATCAGATTTTGAACGCAAACTAATTCAAATAACCAAAATATTAACCAAAATAATTAAACTCACGTTCACAAACACACAGCAAAAAATCTGAAAGTAGAATAAAAAAAGAGAGAGAGATAGAGAGAATAGACAGATAGACAAATCGAGAGTTGGTACGTTTCCCTCCAAATGCTCGGCGAACAGATGAAAAGAGCGAAACGTCCGTCACTCCATATATATTAGATTATCAAGCGACACGCAGTTGTAGAGTCTCATCCAATAACCCTTTCAGAGCCATGTCAGATGTACCGAAAAGGGAAACTGTCAGCGGAGTCAATCTAGCCCAAATGGACGAAGAAACGGAGCTGAACTTTCTTCAGTGTAGCTTGGGGCACTCGGGGCTTCTTGAAATGCAAAGACCCTTGATGGATAAGTTTGATGATTGATAGGGTAAACATGTAAACTGTGTTGTATTCCTTTGTCTCCCCATTTCCCTTTCTCTTTCCCTCTGTCTTTCTTGTTCTCTTTGTCAGTCTCTCTTGTTCTCTACTTCCTTTTCTTCTCGTTCTCTCTCTCGCTGTCTCGAATAATAGTATAAAACATTAAAAATTGGGATTGCCTCGCTAATCTTGGACATACGCTACAGTACCACACCCTGCTAACACAAGTTATTGAAAATAACGTGATTTGATTATTATATTCTCGGTCTTCTTATTTCTTCATATACTATTGGTGAATTTTTACTTATCTCTTAGTATCTAAGATTATCAATTATCAGTGAATAAAAAACTCTTGATGGCTTAAAATAGATATCCGCATCCGCAAATATTTAAAAAATCAATGCATACATACTAACATACATAGTATGTACTAACATACATACATACATACACACATACGTACATACATGCATGCATACATAAATACAGACATACATACATTCTATATGTACATATTTATATGATAACGTCGTCATATAAGAGCATGGGGTATTTGATTGCCTTCAGTGACAATGAATTGTTAAATGGAGCAACATCACATTTAAACCACTCACTACCGAAGTGAAAACAAGTACTCGATAGGGATTAGATTTTATCGGTGAAGGATTCGTTCTGATAATAATAGTTGCTAGAGCATAATTGCGATGACGATAATGGTGACCCTGACTTTTTTTAACAACCACGTACAAATAAAAACGATATTTTCCTTATAAACTATCAATGATATATATATATATATATATATATATATATATATATATATATACGATGATAAATCATATACAATCAGGCTATCATGTATACATATGCACATAAACATACACGAACTTTTGTGTATGATTGTTAGACTGTGCCCTTGCGTATGTGAGAGTGTGTATGTGAGAGAGTTGAAATGTGAAATGTTATGTAAGATGTTATGTGAATTGTATTGAGATGTAATGAAGAGTGTGTATGTGAGAGAGTGTGTATGTGAGAGAGTGTGTATGTGAGAGAGTGTGTATGTGAGAGAGTGTTAATGAGAGAGTGTGTATGTGAGAGAGTGTGTATGTGAGAGAGTGTGTATGTGTCTGCATGTCCCTATATGTCAAAATTAGTTAAATTAAAAGGCATTTCCCCACTTACCCCCCCCCCCTAGCGTCCTCTCTCGCAACCCAGACCTCAGTAACCTTTCCTTTCCGTACTATGCAGTGAGGTTCAGCAATTTACTCCGATCGAAAGTATATATTATGAGAGATAAATTTAGCTTCGTTTACTTTAAAGGGGAAGGAAAAATATCGATAAGGCCACAAAATATATTTCTTTTTTCCTCTTCTTTTTCTTCTCTCTTTTCCTTGCAGTTTCCGATATTCTGCAACAGAGAATAAACAATGCAACAGACTTTATGGTTATTAAACAACTGACGGCTCGCTTCAGATAGTCTGAAATACAGTTTCAAAATTCTTTAAGTCAGTCCCTTTGGCTTGTGGCTCGAGTTGCCGGTGTATATTTATGTCAGCATTATTCGGGGTGTCTTGTTTCCGTATTGCAATGCTCAATTTTATGGTTTTTGTTGTTGTCCCTTTCTTTATATTTATGCGTTCTTCGCTTTATTTGTTTCTGTGTTGTATTGCATCTTATCTTTCGTTTGTCTTACCGTTTTTTGTTTTGTTTTGTTTTGTTTTTTTGTTTTTTTGTTTTTTACCTCTCTTTATATCATTATCTTGTCATCATCAATTTTATTATCAGAAATATAATCATAATTTATCTTTTTATTATCAAAACTATTATGCTTATGTTCTTATGATTATCATCATTGTCTTCAGTAACATTATTAGTTTGTTTGTTTATTTTTTTATCATCATCCATTGCTGTTATTCATTAATTTATTATTATTGTTCTGATTGTTGCTGTCGCTACTGATGTCATTATCATTATCAAATTAATTATATCATTACTAATGTCGTAGGTACCATTATCATTCTTGTTATTATCATAGTCATCATTATCATCATTACCACCACTATCATCATCATTATTATTATCATCATCATTATCATTATCATCACCATTATCATTATCATCATTATCATCATCAATAACATCATCAATATCATTATCACTACTATTATTTTCATCACCGTCATTATCATTGCATTACATTATCATCACCATTATCACAAACGTTGCTGTTATTACTTCCCTATAATTATATTTACTATAACTGTTGTATTTGTTGTTAAGTCGAGTAGCAGTAGTAGTATTAGTCCCAGCATTAGTAATAATACCATCACTAAAGTTCTTCCTTTCTAAAGATTATCGACGACGATAATGCAGGGAAAATGAACCAAAATGCTAAAAGTTGCAGAGTCAACATGGTGCCAGAGTAAACTTCCGCCAAGCATTAGGTCTTTTCAAAGGGGATTCAAATTCAGTCTTAAAGCAAGTTAAACTCTTAGGCGCGTTGCCATGACATTTAGTTTTTTGTTTTTTTTTTCGTTTACCTGTATCTTTCAGTCCTTACCAATCTTTATTCAAGATAGGGAAGGACCTCTGGAGAAGAATCATAAAGTTTTGATATGTGATTATATAATAATTATAATAGTAATAAAGATAATAACAATAATAATAGTGATAATAAAGTAATTATGATGGTAATGATTACAATAATAAGGAAAATTATTATTATAGTGATAATAATAAAAATAACAATGATAATATAATTTGACACATAATTTTTAGAATTTGATATATAATTTTTGATATATAATTATATAATAATTATGATAATAACAATTATAAAGATAACAATAACAATGATGACGATAATAAAGTCATGATGATGATAATGATAATAATAATAATAATAATAATAATAATAATAATAATAATAATAATAATAATAATAATAATATGTTGTTCATAACCATAAAGTCTGTTGCATTGTTTATTCTCTGTTGCAGAATATCGGAAACTGCAAGGATAACAATAATAACAATAATAATAATAATAATCCCTGCCCAGGCCTCGAACCTAGGTCACTCTTGGTATGAAACTGGATGCCCAGTATTAAACCAACACGACCCACTAAAAGGAGTGTGCAACTAGGATAACTAGCTCCATAGACATTACCTATCTACTCATACCTGAGTAATGATTACGGGGTTTTACACACACTTCTCGAAACCGAAGTCAGATGTACTGAGGTTTATGTGTGTATATATATGTATATATATATATATATATATATATATATATATATATATATATGAAAGATGGAATAATGCAATGCCACATTGATATAGATACATAACAGTCCTCCCTGACCAGGCAAACTGACGCGAAGTGTGACCCGAGGCAGTTTCCCGATGGATGGTGGAAGTGTTCCCATAATGCAGTGCGGAAAACAAAAGAAAAATCAGTAGATAGAATTTACCGCAACCGTCAGCTATTTAATTCATTTATTTATTTATATAACCTCGTTTATATTTTCTTTTCTTTTCTTTCCTTTTTCGTTTTTTTTTCCTATTTTCGTTATGATAAAGTAGAAAAAAAGGAAATCAGATTTTGAAAACAGATATATACTGACCAAAATCATTGAAAGAAAATCTGAAATAGACTAAAAAGAGACAGAGACAGAGAGAATACAGACGTTTCCCTCCAAAAGCTCGGTGAACAGATGAAAAGAGCGAAGCGTCCGTCACTCCATATATATTAGATTATCAAGCGACACGCAGTTGTAGTAGAGTCACATCCAATAACCCTTTCAGAGCCATGTCAGATGTACCGAAAAGGGAAACTGTCAGCGAAGTCAATCTAGCCCAAATGGACGAAGAAACGGAGCTGAACTTTCTTCAGTGTAGCTTGGGGCACTCGGGGCTTCTTGAAATGCAAAGACCCTTGATGGATGAGTTTGCTGATTGAAGGGGTTGAAGTGTGTTTGTGTCTGTTACATTGTCTCTCTCCATTTCCTTTTCTCTCTTTCTCTCTCTCTCTCCTGTTCTCTCTCTTTGTCTGTTTCTTGTTCTCATCTTTGTTTTTCTCCCTCTTCTTCTTCTTCTTCTCTTTCTCTTTCTCGCTGTCTCTGATAACAGTATAAACTACATTAAAAGCTGGGACTACCCCGCTAATTCTAGACACATGGTACAGTACCACATCATGGTTATAAATTATTGAAAATAATATGATTTGATTAATATATCATAGGTCTCTATATTACTCCATATATTATTAGTGTATTTTTACTTATCTCTTAATATTTTAGATTTTCAATCATCAGTGAGTAAAACTCTTGATGGCTTAATATATCCGCATCTGCATCCGTACTTGCAAATATTTTTTAAAAATATCCGCATCCGCAAATATTTTTAAAAATCGACACCCTGTCCACCTCTTAATACATATATTGATATAAACAAACATACATACATACATACATACATACATACATATATACATACATACATACATACATACATACATACATACATACATACATACATAACATACATACATACATACATACATACATACATACATACATACATACATACATACATACATACATACATACATACATACATACATACATACATGCATACATGCATACATACATACATACATTCTACATGTACATATTTATATGACAAAGTCGTCATATAAGAGTATAGGGTTTTTGATAGCCTCTAGTGATAATGAATTGTTAAATGGAGCAGCATCACATATAAACCACTCACAACCAAAGTGAAAACATATACTCGATAGGGATTAAATTTATCGCTGATTTTTTGCTTCTGATAATAATAGTTGCTAGATCATGATTGCGATGACGAAAATGATGACCCTGAATTTTTTATCAACCAGATACAAAAAGACTGGATATTTTGCTATTGAAATACCTGTGGATAGACATATCGATGATAAATTATATACAAACTGACTTTCATGCATACATATGGACATACACACACATGTACATTTATATGCGGTTGTTTGAATGTGTGTGTGCTTTGTGTGTATGTGCGTGTGTGTATGTGTTTGTATGTTTGTGTTTGTGAAAGAGAGAGTGTGTGTGTGTGTGTTTGTATGTTTGTGTTTGTCAGAGAGAGAGTGTGTGTGTGTGTGTGTGTGAATGCTTCCAAATGTGTCGAAATAAGTAAAAATAAGAATCATATGCACCACCTAACTCGCCTCCACCGCAACCCAGACCTCAGTAACCTTTCCTTTCCGTACTGTGCAGTGAGGTGCACCAACTTACTCCGATCGAAAGTATATATTACGAGAAATAAATCCTCAGCTGCGTTTACCTTAAAGGAGAAAGGAAAATATCGATAAGACCACAAAATATATTTCTTTTTCCTTTTTTTTCTCTCTTTTCCTTGCGGTTCCGGATATTCTGCAACAATTAATAAAGAATGTAACAAATTTTATGGTTATGAAGCAACTGACGGCTCGCTTCAGATAAGTCGGAAATACAGTTTTAAAATCCTTCAAGTCAGTCTCTTTTGGCTTGTGGCTCGAGTTGTGTATATTTGTCAGCATTATTTTGAGTTTCATATTTTCATATTCAATTGCCCTTTGTTATTGTTTTTGCTGTTACTTTCTGTATTTGTTTTTGGTTTTATTTTTTTTTTTTGTTGTATTATCATAATTATCATAATTATCCACCATCAACATCATTATCATTAATATCATTCATCATTATCATCATTAACATTTCATTAACATCATTATCATTATCGCTGACATCATTATCATTCTGATTATTATTACTATTAGTATCATTGTCATTATCATTATGGTTATCATTATCGTTGTCACTTTTATAACTATAATCATTATTATCATTATAATTATTATCACCGTCATTATCTATCATTATCAGCATCAAAATCATCTTTATCATCATCAGTGTCATTATCATCTTCATTATTATTATCACTACCATCATAACAAACATTTTAAAATTATTACTTCCCTATAACTGTACTTACTATGATTATCTTTGTTGTTAAAGTCGAGTAGCATTAGTATTGTCAGAACATCAGTAGTTATATCATCACTAAATTTATTATTTCATAAAGGTAATCAACGAAGATAAATGTCTCCAAGTAAATCAAACTCTTAGGCGTTTTTCAATGACGTCTAGTTAATTTTCGTTTCTCAAGGTCTTTTTTCAGACCGTTTCGTTTGCCTGTATCTTTCGTTTTCTTTCGCTTGCATCCGACTCTCTTTATTCAAGATAGGGAAGGACCTCTGGAGAAGAATCATAAAATTTTGATATATAATCATATATACGTGCGTGTGTGTGTGTGTGTGTGTGTGTGTGTGTGTGTGTGTGTGTGTGTGTGTGTGTGTGTG